>NW_010256997.1:0-12421 GCF_000690775.1 Eurypyga helias | reverse complement strand
CGAACTCCTGCACTGGGTAGGAAGTGTGGAGAGTCCGCACTGCTGCCGGTCTTCAAAACTGAGAGTAACGAGCTGGAGTCTCCTCCAGCTTCTCCTGAAGAACCCATGAGGCTTGTCTTAAGGTTATTCCACCTGCAGAACCGCGTAGGCAAACGCCAGCCTGGGCTGAGGCGCCCTGAGCGGACACGGTTGAGGCGCCGAGTGCGGACATGGCCGCTCGGCCTCAGGGCGAGGTCCAACCCAGGCCCCCGACACCTAAACGCGGAATGTGGGGCGCTGACTGCTCTGCCTTCTGCTCGTTACCGTAACGCCCAAACGTCTGCATTGACGCGCCTTCCGCGCAGTTCTGCCAACAGCTGCCACGTACATGGCTCTTCCTCCACATGGCGGAACACTCGGCCAAGTCTCTCCTGCGCTGACGCCCAGGTAGAAGTCTTCCACCAGAGAGCTCTTCCGTGTCGGATCGGTTGAAAACCGTACATTTCAAACCACAGCCCGTTTTAAAGCGTGGTTCTGACAAAAGAAAATCGACGTTAAAAGTCTACGTCCTGCTTCCCCAGCAGCAGAAAGCACGGCAACGTTTGGGCGTGACAGCGCCGTCACCTCCCTACCACAGCCTCACGCCGCCATCCGCCACGGACAGCTCGTCAGAAGCCAGCTTGTTGCCCGACAGGTCAGAGGGAAGGAAGGCTCTCCACCCCCACAGCTCGGCAGCACAAAACTCCGGTTCGTTTTAGTGGGAGAAGAGCATTCATCTCAACTGTGGGCTATTGATCAGTCTCACATTACCACACGTGACAAAACTGGCCTAGTTGAGTTAAATTACCAACTTAGAGGCGGAAAAAATGGAAGGTATATTTGGTTTAATTCCTGAAATGTCTTCAAGCTTCCTCATGCTAGAATTCTACATTTTTTGAGCTTTAGAAAAAAAAAAAAAAGGATCTTTGAATGGCCATTAGCAGAGATAAATTCTCTCTCAATAACTTTGTAATTTAATTCCTACACTAGAAATTAATAGAGCCCCAACTCCTAAGTATCTGAGGGATTGGTGCTGCCCACACAGACGTCTTCCTGTTCAAATGAACCTTTTACCTACAGTCCCTGTACACCTTTCCGTCAGGTTCATTTCAATCAGATTCATTTTCTATTACACTTCAAAGAATAGGATACAAAATCATAGAATTCCTATAGAACTGCAATTTTTTCTAAAATGCCTTTTTCATTTACAAGACTATGGGGAAAACCAACTCAATTTGCTCAATTTGCATAAATATTATGTAGCTTTTCCAGGGCTAATCATAACCTCAGTCCCCCATTCTGATTTGTGTTGATGCAGCTGTAATCAAACTTCAAGGTTTTTTACATTTTAGGAAGTAAAGCGCCTCAAGCATCTGTTTCTTGATACAGGTTTGGTTTTGCCACGTATTTCCTTAAAACCTTATCTTTCACAATAATTTGTCATTCTGACGACACCAACATTTGACACAAATAGTTCAAATTTATTTTATCATCCTGCAGAATTTCTGCTGTGACAACAGAATCTCAGCAAAATCTATTTTTTTTTTATATTTCCTCAACGTTTGGGGGAAAATCTGTGTAGCAAGAACAGGTATTTTTTAATATGTATCATAAAATATTCTTAAAGTTCCGTATTTGACTGCCTCAAGAATCTCCTCTTAAAAAGTTTCTGACACAAGAAGCTCAAGAATTTCAGAAAGCCACAGAAAAAGATAATTAAGTAGTTTGAGTTTCTCCACAAAAGCCAGATGACGTGCTGTCCGCAAGAAATGCACATTAATCTCCTATTTGTAGTTACACAGCCAAAGCTGCTGTCTATCCACAATGAAATAACATTCAACATCTGCAAAGGAGTATCAGTTCTTTCATTACAGGAGGATCACGAAGCCCAGGACTTCTTAAGTTCTGTTTTTACTTGTGTGTGGGAAATACCCTCCATCAGTGCCACAGCCTTCCAGGCTGGTTTTGTGCTCCGAGCGCAAGAACAACTGTGTCACTGCAGTCTGCTGCTGCTCTCTGCTGCTTTCTGTTGCGGTTAGAGAGGGCAGAGGAGATCGGGAGATGGCCCCGTCAAGAAAATAAATGTTTGTTTTCAAGGAAAAGCAGAATGCTGACGCAGAAGAAACTACAGTTATTATCTCTGCCGTGCTGCAGAATCTCACAGGAGTATCGGTGGGTGGTATGGAATAAATGCTGGACCCTACTGATTGCCTGGAATATGGTCATCATCATAATGTGCAAGGCCCTCAAAAAGTAAGGAAATAAGTTATTACTTGTTTCCCTCTCTAATTCCCACTGCAAAGGAAGTTATCGAACACAAGTAATTTTCTATCTTCTCACTGGCACAGACATCATATAATGAAGTTTTGAGTCCCTCTACCAAAACTCCATAAAAAGAAGGAGGAAAGAAAGACCTGACTCCCCTGGCCCTCGTCTTCAATATGCCTGTTCCAGGACCTGTAATCCTGGAGGTTTTCCTTGCCGTTGGAGGAGGGATGTGAGAGCTCCATCTCAGGAGTGAATCAGGCCACTGCAGGTGACAAATGCTTCGAACTTATATCGTCCTCTTTACACAGCATTTCTTGACACACCTGTTCTAAAACAACCTTACAAAATGCCCATTGTAAATACTCAGTGGAGATGAGAGCAGGCAAGTTGTGCCAGTTGCAGTAGGCCATAGCAGGAGTTGTGCACTACAACCAGGATTAGGACCCAAAACTAGTTTCCTCAAGTCCTGTGCTCTAACCTGTGTGTTCTACCTTTGGGCAGAAGGGGATGAAGCACAGGAAGGAAGCTGAGGATGGAGCCAGAAAGCCCTATCTTCATTATAGCTCCCACTGAGCATCTCTGGGGAATTTTAATCTCACTACCACTAGAATTTGCCCAGCTATGACACAGAGAAGGCATGCATTTACCATGTAACGGTCTCAATAGTTAACCTTTGTTAGCTACGTGTGTGCTAAGTGTTATTCAACATTTTAACTATCAAAGCTGTTTGGAATACTGTATTACCAGTTCTGTACTATATTACAAGTGATTCAGATACAGTATATAAAACACACTCAGACGGAGCAGAGTCTAAATGCTAGTCCTTGGTTCACTAAATTCAACTTGTCGTTTCTGCTTTCCCCCCTGTACCCATTTCTAGACAGGTATTCTACATAACAAAGGATAAGCTCTTCATTTCCTAGAGAAAATGGCATCAGATCTTTGCTTTAGCAGCATACATTTTCATGCCTCTTTAAAAAAAACAAACCAAAACAAACCAGAGGTTAATACAAAACTTTCTACGTTGATCAAATAATGTATCATGGTGAAATTCACCTTTTTTTCCTTCCCACATCAGATTGGCTGCCAGAGAGTGCAGCAAGCGGAATTCCCTTAGGCTTATGACAAAAGTAGGTCAACAGCGTCCAGGCGTTCTGAACAGATTCTTCTCTAAAATGCATCTCCCAGGGAAGAATCAGCCACGTGTACCAGCTCGATCAATACACCTATAGATTAAGACCTCTTAAAACCTGCCTGAAAACTTGCAGAAAACTAGCTGCCTTCCTCCCATGCCTTCCCACTGCCCCTTCCAGCCCCTCGGCACGGGCTTGAGCCGGCAGGAAGACTTGGCATCGCACGGGCGCTCTGGGGTAAGAGGGAAATGACTGTGAACCAGGGATCAGGGAAGAAATGGATCTTACTTTCAATTCAGTGGGAGCAGAATCTGGCCTCCAGTGGATCTTTTAAAACTTTCTCACATTAAACTAGTCATGAACTGAAAAAAACACCCCAAGAGTAAACTTGATTTAAGCTCAATTATTACATGTTTAGTCCTTGCTTTAAATTATGTCCATATTTCGAAATAAAGCAGCCTGCAAGCATGTTCTATGTATGTTTTAAGGGCTCGATGTGATACACAAGTACTGAAACATTACACCGTAAACTATGCCAGCTGGCTCGGGCAAAAATGGCTGTGTGTCGTTAATGATGTTACTGTACCCCATCAGACCAGCTTCAGGGGCTGCATAATTGTTTTTCAGTCAACCTATAAATTCTTGAGTAACAACAAAATTATTGCGATTTTTCTTACTAAATAATTCATGGATCACAAAGCATGTATATAGCCAGGCCCATGAATCACGAAGCATGTAACAATCACATCTAATGGCATTTCTTCTTGTAAGACTAAAAATCGGTTTGACTTTGTAATATTTTATAATCTTGGTCAAAGACTTCAAGGGATCTTTAAAAGTGGTTTAGTTTGAAATTTACATGTTAAACTTGAAAGTTTCCTTCATCAGACTTTTTGTCGGAAGCTTTGCTTTTAATCATGTTTTACAGTTTAAATTCTATTAGGATTATTAATATCACTGAGAGCAATAAATTGGTTTTATAATGAACTAGAACAGGGCTCATAAACTTTGCTTAAAGTGATGCAATTGCTATCAAGATCACTCGAAGCCACACGTCTCCTACCTCACCAAGCAAACCATAATGCATCCCAACTGGCTAACTGGAACTCACAATATCCTATCATTTCAAACCTTAGTGGCCTTCTCTCTATCTTTTTTTAATGCTGAACAGATAGGTATTTGGGTTTTCTGTAAGACAACCTCATTACGGAAAATGTTAATGATCTGGATCACTGGACTCCGACAAAATCATGTTCTCTTGCAGTCTGTAGCAGAAAGCTCTCCGGCTGCACGGGCATCATTACTTCATAACAACATAGCACACTGCGCTTACTAGAACGTTTGCTGTATTAGCATAAATAATTAAGGTTAAACTCCACTCATCCATGATTAATACGTATTTTGTGATACATTAGCCCTCTTGATTTCAGCTGCATTTATTCACTTACTAATTCACAAAGGTCAGTAATTGACATTGAGTGTCCCAATCATTAATGGGAATGTTGACGTTCTGCTGCCCACATGCTTTCCTTAAACACTTGAATGCAAACACAGAAACCACATCATATTTCCTAGAAATCAAAACATCTTTTAAACCATCTTGGAATATATTAGTGACAACTTGACGCTACGCTTCCTCGCTTTAATGCCAAAGCTGCCGCTTTTTCTTAGCTGCATTTAACCAGAACAACGCTGCCCCAGAAGGTGTCACATGACATCTGCTTCTATAAATATTTTGGGACAGAATCAAGACAACTCTCAGAATTATTAATTTCTCTAAAGTGAGCATGATTAAGGAGTTACAGCAAAAGCCAATTTAAATTAAATGGCCAAAGTAAATAATATATGAAGAAAAATCTCCTTTGTTCCAGGCAAAATTGGTCTAAACCAGAGGCCTAAAGGCATTCACCTATTAAGAAAAACCTAAGTTTCATTCAATAATAACAGGCATCAGGGAGATTTATAATTACGGTTTGTAAAGAGATTTAGACATCAAGGATCTTTTTACTGCTCATAGATTCTCAAAGGGCACTATGTAGTTAACTCCCACTTTTCTACTTTGTTTTTCTTGCCTGTAGAATGATTCCAGTAAATTCAGTTTCATGAGAAATCTTAAATCTGTTCATGACAAAATCATAGAATTGTTTAGGTTGGAAAATACCTTTAAGATGAAGTCCGACCGTTAACCAAACACTGCCAAGCCCACGACTAACCCGTGTCCCTTGTCCACATGTCTCTTAAACCCCTCCTGGGGTGGTGACTTGCCCACCTCCCTGGACAGCCCCTTCCAATGCCTGACAGCCCTTTCCAGGAAGAGATTTTTCCCTAATATCCAATCTAAACCTCCCCTGGTGCAACTTGAGGCCGTTTCCTCTTGTCCTATCACTTGTCACTTGGGAGAAGGGACCAACACCCACCTCACTACAACCTCCTGCAGGCTCATCCCCAAAGCCCGTAGCACTGCGAGGGGTTGTTGTGACTCAAGTGTAGGACTCGGCACTTGGCCTTGTTGAATCTCATACAGTGCTATCATGTCGTGATCACGGTGCCTCCCCAGCCAGCCTCCAACCATCACATCCCCCGTAAGTCCCTCTCTGTTCACAAACAGCAGGTCTGGCGGGTGCCCTCCCCAAGTGGCTCCCTCACCACAACTCTCTTCCACCCACTCCAACAATCTCCTAGTCCACCTCCTCTCTGCCATACGGTATTTCCACCATACCTCTGGTAAGTTGAAGTCTCCTGTGAGAACTCGCGATTGTGAGACTTCTCCCAGCTGCTTACAGAATGCAGGAACACTTTCGAGTGCTGGAAGAATGAATTCTGAGTTCCTGTTCTACTCTTCCAGACGCGTTAGTAACGTAAGGAGTATGGACAGTACTTACAGCGGGAGAGTACCAGGCTGAGGCAAGCAGCTGCTTAAAACCTCAAATTTTTTGCTCATTCTCAGTCCCATTCTAGACATCCTTCCCACCAAATCCATCCTCCTCCACCTGAACACAACCCACATCTTCCTGTAGGAGCTCCAGAAGTTCCACACTGTTGGCCCTTCCCTTCTCCAACTTCGTTCATCTCAGCAGTTCAAGAACAAAGTTGGAAAGAAAGTAAGAGAGTAGCTTTGTCTCCGTGGGTGAGTAATTAACCTGCCTTCCTACTCCACTGCTGCCACGCTGGAGCTTAGCTCAGAACTGGCAGTTGCTCTCAAATGATGGACTCCAGTTCAGGTGAGGCTATGATGTAGTTACTGCTTTACAGATTTTCCGTCTTGGTACTGTTCAATGAGCATGAGGGAGCCTGGCGAGCCCAAGCAAGCACCCCGGGGAGCTCAGGCTTGCACACAAACACGGGTACGTCGCTCCGTCACAGTTCTGCGGATGATTTGGGATACTGCTGCTCTACTTCGCAGCAGTCCTGAGAAACCGAGCTCTATTCATGCCTGCCAACGGTGTGCTTACTCTGCATGCAACATATGTAAAAACAAAGGTCAAATTAAAAACCTGAATGATTCTACCTAATGCTGCAACACAAAATTACAGTAGGTCAACCACGCTAAGCCAGCTGAGGGCAGATCCACCTTCTGCTTCAGCCAAGGAAAGAAAGGTCAGTTGGCTCCAGGTTTCTTAGGACTGGAGAAAAGCACTGGATGTCGCTCCAGGGAAAGAAAGGGCATCAACAAGGGGACACAGCAACTTATTTTTGAGAGTGTGAGAGTACTGATCATACACAACTGGGAATATGAATTGTTACTATCTAAATCTAGTATTAATTTACACTGGGAAATAATTAACAGCTTCAAGTTCCTGTGTCCACCTGAAGGTCAGCAAGCAGTACATCTGCCAGTGATAAAAGGAGTTGTGTTCTATGTAAAAATGCTATTTTAGTACAATGAGCTGCCTAGAACACACCGGCATTATGAGGCACAAAACTTCACGAAAGCAAAATAAAACCAGCCATGTGCTATCACACGTGGGACCAGCGGACAGTAACAGAAAGTGGTGTTTCTGGGGGTACTGTCGTTAGTGCTCCACAGTCTCTAGTGGAGCATTTATCAAACATACAAAAAGGTATAAAAGTGAAATATAGTAATTAAGACCTGGGTTTTACCGATCGTGTGGCTGGAGTAATTTTTCACAACAAATGTAAGATTTAATAAGTAGTTAAAGATCCTGACTTGGCTGTAGTCATTAGCATGTAATTGAACTGGTAAAAAAGATCAGTTAAACTTATGTTGATTACCACCTTATCTTTGAAAGGCAATTAAGGACCTCAATCATTGCAACAAGATTTGATTGTGCAGCCCTTATTGGACATTGATCTTTCAGCAAAGCGCAGTTACATTTTCCATTAATTTACAGTAACAGAGTTTAACTCGGATACCCGAGACCATTGACCCAGGTAAGATGTAATGCTAAGCGCTCGTTTAGGTTAAGGTGCCCCCAGTCGTCATTACTGTTTAAAAAGACTGCTACAAGAAGTAGCTACCCGATCCTCTGGGTTTAGACTAAGGTTTCATTTATCTGAAGCAGTTGTTAAGTGAGGTGAAACAAAGCTCTCTGCCTTTTTATGTCATCTCTCACTCATTTAAACATCATTCTTGAATACAGTAAAGAGATAATTAAGGCAAGGCTTACAAGACAAACTACACTATTTCAAATTCAACCGGTGCAGATCGAATCCGTAAAAAGTTAGAAGGGTCATTTGTAGTTCAGCCATCTGTAAAAAATATGTATCGGCATTAATGTATGTTGCATACACAACACACACACATACAAAAAGGAAGCTGCTGATTATACAATTATAAACAAATTATTCTGGACCAGAGGAATTACCAAAGCCTGGATCCCTACAAGTTTCTCTGCGAAGCAAGGGGGTTACAAGGCAACCCGAAAGCACCTTGCAGGCAGCAGCCAGGTACTGCACGCACTAACAATGCATCTTTGACCAATTAAGCTGCTAGGATCTCAGCTCTAAAGCCCGCTGCAAGGACATTCTTTAGTTCGAGCGTTCAGACCTCTCCACAAGAGAGTACCCTGCTCTGCTCACGCTGGAGCGTCCCTTCAGGAGCCCGCTGCCACCAGGCAGGAGTTTATGGTGATGGGGATGAGAAGGGCAGAGCAGCAAAGGATTGGCCGAGAACCACCTGCTCGTCCTTGCTTGCCATTCCCACGTTCCCCTGGGCCTCACAGAAATTCGTTAGACAGGATGGCATGAATGTTCTTGGATCTTCTCGGCCCCCAGTGTTTCCATCTTGCGTTCAGGCCAAAACTTCAGATAAGCAGTAAGAAGAGATACTAAGAAGTAGCTATTTATAGCAAAGGGAGAATGAAAGCCAAGGAAGCATTTTACCTTGGCCAAAGCAAGTAGGTTTATATTCATACTTGAAAATTATGTTTGTCATGACTTAGTAACTCAAGCACCATCCCTTATGAATGGCGTATTGTCCCCCCAAAGTACCCCAACAGGTCCCATGCAAGCCTTAATGAAACGAATGAATGACACTATATTTGCACTTTGCCCTCACACATCTTCCAGTTCATCCTTTAGCATGATCAACTTCGTAAGAGCAAGAGGTCTATTGATTTTCATGTAATACAAGAAAATATTACATTTGCTTAATTGTTACACAGCGAGATCATTGAACAAGAAATCAAGTCTCTATTTAATGCTGCGAGCAGCACAGAATTGCAGTAATCAATAGGGTAGTTTGTCAAAGATGTTCTCTAAGGAGACCTGCCCATCACTGTATGGACAAGGAGTCATGTTGCCTACATGTATTGAAAAACAGGTAAGCAAAGTCAGCGGTACACATTATCAGAAATCAAACAAGCTGCAGCGAGTGGAGGTGCAACTGCAACGAAGAGCTGTATTTATAGTCTGGTAATTAAAAACCATTTTATCAACCCTGCACTGAGACTAAAGCTTTACAGCAAGATATCGACAAGATCTGTGGCAATGAATGAGCAGCATCTGACTTTAAACTTACGAGCTGCAGTTATTTAACTTCATCCAATACAGTGAAAACCAGTTCCAGAGAAACACTAACAGTCATTTTTATTATTCATGAGGCTTCTCACATTACCATCTCTTCATCTTTGAGACCCGTTTAACTTCTGTCAAGAATATTCTCCAGAATTAAACAGAACCATGCAAACAATTCTCTGATTAAACTCTTATTTAGTGTTCCTTTTAGAAAAACCACATGTATTGCTTCATTAAGTGGGAAACAGTTCCATTATCTGGAATTAAGGAAAAAAGTATTTAAATGAAATTATACTGCAGCCATTGCTTGATTATCATTTATTTAGGAACAGTGATTACACTCCACGAACCGCACCTACCCAGTTAACATTCATCCTCCCACTTACAGAAGTTGGAACCACCAGCTTACAGCACCAGACATGGGCTTTGGAGCAGCCAGCATGACTTGCTGGCACTAGAACTAAGCGCCAGCAAAATACCCTGTACAGGTGTTTCTGTTCTTTGAACTTACTGTCCAAGAATTCCACATTTCCACTATCCAAATCACTCCCTAAAGGCTTTTTCTTTGCCCAGGTTTCCAACTGAATTTTAAGTCATGCCCATTACAGCTGGATACAGTTACTTTGCATCAAAAAATCAGGGTAGTATTCTTCTCATTCTCCTGTATTAATTAAAAACATCAGCAATTTGTAAATTAGCAAAGGGGGCAATTTTCTGGATTACTCAGGTATTCTCACTCACCCATAAAACAACCAAAAGAAAAAAAAAATAATGCAGATATCTGGAGTTCAAGAAATGCAAAAGATACAGGCATGAAACACATTTTAGGTATTTTATTTAAATATCATTTGAAAAAAATGTGATACAGCCATTTTTAACTTCTCAGGGTGGTGTTTTTCCAAAGAGCCTCCAGACAACCGTGAAGGGTCAGACTCATTCCAACCCACTTGCAAGGACAATTAATGCATTATCAACAGGAAGCCAGTGTCTAACCCTCAGCAGGGTCATCCTTCCAGAGGGTTTCCGCAACGCCCAGCACCGTCACCCCTTCCCTGCCCACACAAGTTCTCGGCACTGGTGGATGCATTTCTTTAAATCACCACGAGTTTGCTCTCCAGTACTAGTCACTGACTTCTACAAATTCTAATACCCTTAGAAATACCACTTCTCCCCAGGCTTCTACTTTTTCAACTTCACTGACCTCTGCAAAAATAAATCTCTTATTACCAAGACGTCCACGAAGCCTCCTGAAGACACCATGTTAAGTGAAAGAATGCACAGTAAAAACATCACAGCACAGTTGCCCTCAGTTCTGCTCAGGCAAAGGGAGTAGATATTTGTAGCAGCTGCAACACAGAAACCCAGCAAATGACAGGTACTGGAGGGCACGATCTCAGTACATCGCGCCTTCATCTTCTTTATTTAGAAAATAAATGGTAACGGGGCCACGACTCGTGTGAACGGTCTCTGTGACACTGACAAAGAGCCAGGAGCCAATTCCATATAGCAAAGTTGGGATGCCTAAGGAAAGACAAAAACACGTTACATACAAAGAGAGCAAGCCGGGAAAATTACACACCCCCTGTTATTAGTGAAGAATAATGACCCCAAAGTGAAACTGGAGGAAAAGCGTTCCTGCAAAAGCTGCCGTAGTAACATTTTGCCTTTAGTAAAACGCTCACAAGCAGCTAACAGCACGTAATCCCTTATTGTGTGTCAGGCATCCAAGAACCAGAAAGCAGCTTCAGAAAAGCAGGAATAGGCAGGAAATAATGGAAACAGAAAACGGGAGGAGAGCAGTATGAAAGAAGTGAATACAGCCTGGTTTCTGCCAATTAACAAACACGTGCGTTCGAACACTAACACACACCCCCCCAGACTCCCTCCGTTATCAGTTCAGAGTTTGTGTCAGAGCAGAGGTAGGAAGGAAAACAGGCAGCGACTTCACGGACCAGCACGAAGCTGCTCTTGGGAAATCAGATCAGTAGTCCAGACTACCAACTCCCACAAAACTGGAACGAGGAGAAAGGTGTACGTGGATGAAGTGCCATCCTGTTTAGCACTTCTGAGTTCCCCTTCTCTTACAGGCAACAAAATTTTACTTCATATAAGGGGAAAAAACCGAGGCGGACTTAGGCCCTGAACTCAGTAAAGCACAGAAACGCTGAATTTAATGTGCTTAAAATTCCCCAAGTGCTTACGCTAGATTCTCGGGGGAAGAGTCGACTTTTTAATCACGCTTGCCAATCATTTAAATACGAAACATGCAGGGTAGCTGCCAGAAACGATGGGGCAGGTAGAAGGTAAATATGAAATCAGATTTAAAAACTGCTACTAAAAAAAAATAATCTTGGTGATTGTATTTTCTCTCTGTGTCAAGTCTGGAAAGATGAGAAAGGACTAGCAGACATGTTTCGGGAAAAAAAGTCCCTAAAGACTTGAAAGCAAATAAGACTTTTGACTGTTTTAATGAAATGTGAAAACAATAAACTTATGAAATCAGTTACGCCACTGTCACTGCCAGCATTTAAATCCGCACTGTATCCACAGCCCAAGTTTGGAATAATAAAGTATTTCCCACCTTGTCTGTACCCATAGTTATATTACTATGCGACAGAGCGTTTTTGTTTATCAGCATCTGCGTGGCAGCAGCACCCGAGGGTCGCACCCGGCCCAGTCCTGCCCTGGACAGTGTCCGTCTGCGATATGGGAAGCGCAGCCCAGGCGCCAAGGAACACGCGGTTTTCCCCTCAGCGGGCGCTCGTGCGTTTCCTCAGAGGGCAGCATTTCACCCCCAGTAGCAGAGCGCCGGTTTTTCGACGGAAAACGATCCCCACCAACTGCTGTTGGCCAGTTAAGTACCAAGCGCTCGCACCTTTGCTTGTGGGCGGCTTCGTTTTTCTCTCCGGCAGCTGGGCAGAGAAACGCGAACTCGGTAAAACCCAGCGTAGGGGTGCGCAGCTCCGCGCCTCGGCGGGCTGACTGCTGTTCCCCTCGTCCGGCCCGGTGCGGGCGGGGGACGAGGC
>NW_010256996.1:7797-9987 GCF_000690775.1 Eurypyga helias | reverse complement strand
CCCCGCCTCTGTCTAGAAATTTACATTCAGGAAATACTGAGTTTGCAACAACTTGTACAAAGGATGGGAAATGCCAAAATTAGGGGCTGCCCCCTGCCCCTTTTGCCCACGCTTCTTACCGTAGGAGTTACTCTCGTTTCATTGTCACATTCTATTTATTCACAGCATTCATGTCTCATTCACTGTCCTGGAGAGATGGGTGTTCCTGTCTTGAGCAAGGTCTTGAAGAAGATTAAGATGCCTGTGGGTCTGCTTCATTGTCTCTTGCAGAAGGTAGAAGGTGGATACTGAGGGAGGGGAGAACTGAAGAAATAAAGATAATCTTATGGTCTGCCAGCAGCTGCCACAGATCAGCTTTGCATGATGCTAATTGTGTCATTTGAGCCTGACTTCTCACCAGTGGCCACCGGTGACAGGTTCCTCATCTCTGCCCACAAGCTGTGGGATATGACTTGCACGAGGCCTTTTTGTTTGCAGCTGCCGCCGAAGTCAGTCACGTCAGTCTGAATATAGTATTAAATCAGGTTTTACTTGCCTTAGCTGGCCTTCCTAAATGGGTGGGTATTTTTTTCCTTAGGCTTTCTGTACACCAGACCTCCAGTTATATAGTGGAGTTAATGCATGTTTGTTTGCCTCACAGGTATTTTGGGAAAATAATTACTAGCTGGAAAACTCTACAGGAGTAGAAAAGATGGCTTTTTTTCTCAGTCATGCTCTGGGTAGTGTTGCAAACATGACCTGGAGGACAAAAACAAAGCATGGAAAAGCCGCCCAGCCGTGGAGAAGGAGAGCCAGGCATGATGCATAGATGTGAGGGGGAGGTTAGGGTGCTGGAACTAGCAGGCACATTTCCCTGGGAGCTAGAGTGGCAGGTATTAATGCTGGCTGTGAGGCTGTGGCATCGCGGATTGTCCCGTGGACACGGTGCAGATCAGGAGTGTGCCTGTGAAACGAAGGCTAGGGCTGACCACCCCCGGTGATTCTGTGGTTCACGTGTCTAGCTCCTGGGCCACAAGAGCTGAGCTCCTTGGCTGAACCCGAGTGTCCTGCCCTGTGCGGGACCAGGCTACAGCCAGTCTGGAGGGAAGCCCCTCGAGTGTGGCTGTGTCTTCCTCAGTGCCCTTGGCTTTGCACGTCAGCTCCTGTTGGACCCCATCACCCCAGCCTGAATAAAGCCTGAGGATCTCCCATTGCCAATTCACACCTGTTTAGACCAGTCTAACTTCTGTGCGACTGAACCTTTGGCCGTGACTTTGCATCCGTGACATTCAAGGTTGGCTTTAAGAAGAAGGGAGTTGGTGTAGATCAGGATGTACACAGATGGGCTCGGTGCATTTCTAAGGGACTGTCACACAGGTTCACTCTGGCGGTGAATATGTGAAGAGCATGTGTCAAAATAAAGCCACAGCACACAGGTCCATCCCCCTCGATTCCAGGAGTTTGTGTGATTCTGTTCTGTTACCGTATGTGTATTAATGCACTGCACGAGTCTTTGTATACTGCATACGGTTTTCTCACATATGCTTGGGGGCAGAGTATGTGCACACAGAGGGTGGTGAGTGTGCAAGGCTGCCTCCAATCACCTGGAGAAAATCATAGAATCACAGAATGGTTTGGGTTGGAAGGCACCTTTAAGCCCAGCCATTTCCACCCCCCCTGCCATGGGCAGGGACACCTTCCACTAGGTCAGGTTGCTCAAAGCCTCATCCAACCTGGCCTTGAACACTTCCAGGGATGGGGCACCACAGCTTCTCTGGGCAACCTGTTCCAGTGCTTCACCACCCTCTCCGTGAAGATTTTCTTCCTGATATCCAATCTAAACCTCCCCACTTTCAATGTAGACCCGTTACCCCTTGTCCTGTCACTACAGGCCCTTGTTAAAAGTCCCCCCCAGCTTCCTTGTAGCCCCTTCAGGTACTGGAAGGTGCTGTAAGGTCTCCCCGGAGCCTTCTCTTCTCCAGGCTGAACAAGCCCAACTCTCTCAGCCTGTCCCCAGAGCAGAGGTGCTCCAGCCCTCTGAGCATCTCCGTGGCCTCCTCTGGACTCGCTCCAACCGGTTGATGCCCTTCTTATATTGGGGACCCCAGAGCTGGACGTTCTGGTGGGGTCTCATGAGAGCAGAGGGGGATAATCCCCACCCTCGACCTGCTGGCCGTTCCTAAATTGGGTGGCATTGCTCTCGCGTTGCGC
>NW_010256996.1:0-7695 GCF_000690775.1 Eurypyga helias | reverse complement strand
CTGTGATATGTCTTCAGGTACTGGAAGGCTGCAATGAGGTCTCCCCGGAGCCTCCTCTTCTCCAGGCTGAACAAGCCCAATTCTCTCAGCCTGTCCCCATAGCAGAGGTGCTCCAGCCCTCTGAGCATCTTCATGGCCCTCTTCTGGACTTGGAATAGGAGGAACCCGTTGGACATGGCTGTTGTAGTTGCATGAAGTGACCTATGCAGAAGGTGAAATGCTGGCCAAATGCCATTCGCTGCAAGCTAGAAATGTGGACATTTATGTGATCCTATCTGTTACAAGCCTTTTTTCTCCGCCTCATTAACATTCCCTCTCTCCAACACCCTTGGCATGCAAGCAAGGCCCCTTGTAGAATTCCTTGCACCCAAAGTCCTCTCTTGCAGATGCAACACGTGCTTGGCTGTACCCCTGACCTCCTTACCTTGTTTTCCACCAGCACCTTTGTACCCAGGCAATGTGATCTCATGCTCACACGCTGTTTTCCAAGTAACATACACTGGGTGTGACGTGCCGGGCAAAACACAAACAGCAATTTCACTTGTCAGGAAGTTCTTCTGGCTTGACAGCTCATGCTGTTGACTCACTGGCGGGTTTGTAACCCGGAGCATCACTGCAATGGACCTGGTTTTAGTGGAGGACAGCATTGCTGGTGCGCCTGATGGGCACCGTGTGTGTGCTGTGCCTGTCAGAGCTGTGCAGTAACTGTTGGACGGCTGCTACGCACTGCCTTGATTAAAGCTTGACACCCACACAGTAACTGGGGAGTTCATTGTGGGGTGGGAACAGAAACCACTCTCTTAATAATCCTTTTACAGCTGCAGAAGCCATAAGGTATTTGGGTGAAGGTAATGAAATGTGCATGGAGATAATCCTTGTAAAATGGTTAGCTTCCATCACTGTTGATTGTTTGGCCTATCATGGGGGTTTTTTGGTCATTTTTGTGGGTTGGGAGAGGGGCCAGGGTCAGACTCTGCAAACAAAGGGAGTATTTTTTTGTAATTAAGGAAAATTATGTTTGAGTTCTAAATTAAACCAGAATACCCTTAAGCTGCCCTGCTGTGAATGCTTTTACGCAGATCTTCTGGCAGCGAGTCAAGCGTTGTCACCACTCCTGTGCCCAGTATTTGTTATTTAGGCATGAACGTGGGGATTTCTGGTGAAGACAGGGCAATATTAATGCTGCTGTGCAAACCCCGAGTGAAACTTCACCCAAACATGGACAAAACCACACCAAGAACGCCTTTCCAACCAGAACGAGCGCAGAGAGGCTAGAAGACAGTTGCATTAGGGATCTGTGTCCTACACTGGTTCATAGGTTGTACAGGAACTCCGCAATGATCTCTTTGGACTTTCTGCATCACGCAGCTGTTAAACAATACTCCTGAACTGACTCTATTTTGGCCATGGGTGCATGTTTAGAAAAGAGGAGGAGGAAGGAATCTGACCTGAGTTTACAAAGGTCCATTAATGGAGAAGTCATCACAGCCTTTAGTAAAATGTCTTAGTTTTAATTACCTTCACAGGTAATTACCTTCCATCATCATCACAGTCAAATATTTGTTATTTATTTCTACTCTAAACTTTCTTCAAGCTCCTGTTTGGCTGTTCAAACTTGGGATGCTTCAGTTTGCTGCAGCCAGGAGATGGGATGCAGTCTGTTCTGGCACAGATGCCGGTAGAGGATCCTGCACCTTTCCATCTCAGTCATTACAGGTGGGAAGAACTGGCACTGACTCATAGCAGTGGGGTTTCTGCCTTTCCTAGTGTTCTCATGTACGTTCCCGCTCCTGGAGTACCCTCCATGGAGTAAGGCTTTGTTCCTTTGTTCCTGGCATGCGCTGCAAAAGCACTGTCAGCTTTTCCACTTCTTTGACCTCTTATGTCAGTCCCATGATATGTGGGCTTGAGAGAAATGGAAAGGGATAAATGTAAAAAAAAAAAAAGAAATTGCACTGCTTTTTTTCTCAATCTCTGTTTCCAGAAATTGGCTTTAAGAATCAAATCAGGCTGACCGAGCCTGAAATAGGAGAGGCATTAGGAGCTCCTTTATTCCCTTGTGGTGTAAGTCTAAATTGCTGGCACAGCATCCAGAAGACATTTAATTCTGCAGTGCTGTAGCAGCAGTCTGTAAATCACCTGCGTCTATTAACAGCGCTGTTGCTTGTTCTCTTTGACCTGACAAACCGGAGATGCAAGTATTAGGTTTCCAGATGCCATCAGTCTTTTTCTTAGGTACCAGTTTGGATTTCAGTCTGAAGCGAGCAGGTTGACTGCCTGATGAGATACAGCAGACCTTGCAACTAATTAGCCTTGAAGCAGTTGTAAGTCACGGATGACGCCTGCCCGTGCTACTCTACCTGGTTAGCGGACATCGACTCCATGGTACATGGAATCTGCTGACTCCGCTGAAGGGTTGGGCTTGCCGCCCCACCTAGAAAAATAGGGAAGTTGCAAGACACCATCTAAATAATGTTTATAGAGGACCCGAGCCGAGCAGTCTGGGGAGAAGAGACTGCTAGGAGAGCCGAGAGGTGTGAAGTCTGCTGATTACTCGTTCTAGTCACCCAGAAACCAGGTGTGTGTATGTATACAGGCAGAGTAAAGGTAGACTGTGTATCGTGCACAGGTTGCTGGAGAGGAAAAGGGCTTATTCATGTGATAACTTGTAAACTAATGGTCAGCTTCAGTGGACAGCTGTGGCTATTGCATATCAGGACTTTATAAGGACGACCATTTAAAATACATCTCCCTGTAGCTCTTAAGAGCAAGTGCCACGTGTTTCTGTGACTGAAGAACTATGCAATTTCTACTCATGTGGTCGCATGAGTAGAAGACGGAGTTTTACGTATAAGCTTCACACGCATTTGAAAAGAACATGTCTGCAAATTCCCTACCCTTATTTTGGTACTCTCTTGTTTTCTGAAAGGTTTGTTTGTATACTAGCTAACACACTGCAATTGGAATTAATCACCAAAGTGTTTTTCCCTTCTCATCTTGCTTCTTTCCAAATTATTAGCTTTAACCAGGGAGATGATGATTATTACACTGGCATTCACTTTCCAGAGCTTGTCTTTAGCTGCCGGACAGGATAATTCACAAAATATCTATCCATTTCTCTATGGAGATGATGGAGACAGAGATGATACTGACATTTTGCTTGCACAGTCCTTCTGACAGAGTTGCTTTCAGATACTTCATAAAAGGGGCTGATTTAATCCTTTGAAGTTTTACTACTGGCTTCCTTAAAATCTGCATCAATTTTAAAACTTATCAGTTCTTGGCTGGATAATACCCAATGAATCTGGGTGAAGATGTTGAATAAAGCAGCATAAAGGATTTTCTTTGTCGTATTTGAGCCAACCGACACACACGTAACCTTATGTTTGGCTGCCAACTCCCTAAAGTGATTTTACTTTTCTTCAGTAATTAATGCATGAATCCAGTGGATTTAAAAAAAAAAAAAAATTGCAAGCATTTTATCTTTTCCTCCTCCTCTTCCATTCTTCCATCTTTCTGGTCCTGCAGCTGAATTCAGTGTATTTTACTCAAAATCCTCTCTGTTCAGAATCTTGCTATTACTTCAGAGCAAAAAGACATTTGAGAAGACATCCCAGACACTTGAAAAAGCCTGTTGTGTTTCATCCCTCCATAACAGTGCTCCTCTGGAAGCTTAAAACTGCTTGCTGTCTTCAGCTTCTCCTTCCCCAGTGACTGCAGCCTCTCACCTCCTGCCTTCCCTTACCCTTTACCATGTTCTTCCCCTCAGCTTCTCACCAGCCTACGTGGAAAACGTCAGTTCTTGCACACGTCACACAACAGAACACTCCCCTTCCTGCCTTCCCCCTCACCTCCAAACACTGTAAACATGCTACCCAGAGCTGCTGACTTTTATTTTCTTCTAATTCTACTTTAGGTCTCCTCCAATCTGGTTTTTTGTCCCCTAAACAATGTGTTTTGCTGTTACATCCTGTTATCCATCAAAGGTCTGTGGCCGCTGCCTCCCAATTCCCCTTTTTTTCAGGTCCTAATCCTGGGGCAGAAGGAAGCTGTCCCTCGGAGCTGTTCTTGGCTTTCCTCACCGGTGCCCTTCTGGGCAATGTCAGCCCCAAACACAGGTTCAGCTATTATCTTTTTTCTCCCTTCAGCTAAAATAAGTCATGATGTGTCCTCCTAACAGCCCTTTATGGGTACATAGGCATGGCCAAAAGGCTAAATCTTTTCAAACCTGATTGCAACCACCCATATTGCTGTACTTCTTGTTACTCAGACCTGTAATCTTGGTTTCCTATGGCTTGGCCCTAATGTTTAGGCTTTGTCTATTTCTATTCCTGCCTGGACTGTGTTTTCCAGACAAGACCTCATGTCTGTTCACATTCCTTTATTATTTTCCCAGCCTCAGCCATGCTGTTCCCATATGACTGAAAGAGCTGTTTTCTGGCTCTTGTCTCTTTTCTGATGGTGCCCATTCCCTGGTCAGTTTTTCAAGCTGCCTGCCCTTCATGTTCATCACTCTCTTATTGCTCCTTCAGGTTCCCTTACCGTCTCACCTCTCCTGTGTAAGCAGAAACCACCCTCAGTCTCCTCCATGGCTTTGTTCAGCCCTGCTTGCCTGGCTTTTTGGTTTCTGAGGTGACGGATGCTCCTTTGATAAAGACCGTTTCTCTGGTGGGGAAAGTGGCCATGGTGCTGCCACCATCCCCAGTCTGTGATGATGGAGGCAGGTGGTCCTCCATCATGGACCACAGGGACCCTGGGGAGATGTGTGCAACCACACCTCCTGGCTGGGTGACACCATCCTCCCTACTGACCCCCACCACCTAACCTCACTAACCTCACTTTCATCCTGTGCCTCTTCCTGCTGCAGGAGGGTCCTGGCACGTGGAGTTTCCTTGCTGGGGCAGCACACGTCCAGTTTGCCTTCTCAGCTGAGATGTCTGGAGCCAGCTCCCTCTCCAAGTCCCGCAGCGACCATCCAGTGACCTTCCCTGAGCACACATTTCCATGGAACATCACACTGACTGGAAAAACAGAAGGCTCTGGCTCGGAAATAGAGATGCTCTGACTTTGATGAGCTGATGAAGTTCACCCCCTCAGCCGCACCCGGCGGAACAGGATGGCTAACCTTTCCGCTCAAGCAGCCTGCTCTACTATGGTGACCCAAAATCAGCGTTTAATCAAAATACGAAAAACCACTACACTCTCCTTCCACTACTTGCCTCTGCCAAAAAAAAAAAAAAAGGACAAACACTCATTGTTTAGGAGGTGGAAACTTGCCGTGCCCCATCTGCTCTTGACGGGCAAAGAACAACGGGTGTATTATTATTTTGCTGTTCTCTCCAAATTTTACTTTCCAACCTGCCTATGTGTTTTGTAGGCTGCTAGACTTTTGCCGCCAGGTTTGTCATCGGGAGGTTGCTAATGCTTGAGCTGATGAGAGCAGTGAGGTTCAAGGTGATGGGCTCTTCTTGAGGGGCCCACGCTGAACACCTTACCAGGAGTCATTTTATGATTGTCGTTGGATTGCTGCAGCATGGACTCCCAGAGTATTCCTTGAGTGGGGTCATGAAGACAGCTATCAGTAGTTTCCAGGGGGAACAGGACATTGCTCTGCTCTCCACCTGTAGGAACGTGATCTCTTTTCTGCCTTCAGTGTCAGCTTTTCATGGTGTTTTTCCCATCTGACCCACATTTAATTCTGTAAGCGTAATGTCTGGGAGTTTCGTGAAAATGTGTCACAGTCTGACTCACAGTAAAGAAGTGATCAAAACAGGACAAGAAACTTTCTTGCAGGCAAAACAGTATCTCATGGGTGCGTCTGACTGAAGTCTTTTGCCTTTCTCGTGCTGGATTGCAACCGACCAAGAATTTTAAAGCAGGGAAATTCATGCTTGAGGTCCAGCTTTGCCTTTGGTGAATCGCAGGCAGCAATCCCAGAATGAAAGCCCCTGCCCTGCTATGAATGAGGGTAGTACCCGGGCCTCAGCATACGAACCATGGGAAACTGTGACCGCAGACAGGATGTTGAAGCACAACACCAGGATGTGCTTCTCCAGGCTCCTAGAAAGTCTCTCCCGAGCACAGTCTCAGAGAAGACTTGCTGGTGTGCAGTGTCACACTGATGTTGTAATGCTCTAGGCGAGTCTCTTCTGAAGTGGAGCCAAGTGCTACATTTCAATGGGTCCTTTGTCCCCTTATAGTACTAGTCAGAAAACAAGATGTGTCTCAGTGAAAACATGCCATGTGAAAAGAGAGATGTTAATGTATGCAGATTATATGTATGCAAAAGTCCAGCATGACAAGAGTGAGATAAAACATCTGAGAAGATAATGATGTCCTAGCAGGAGCGGGAGAGAGCGTACCTCAAGCAGCCCATCTTTCTGAAAAATGTTTGTGCAGCGCTGCAGGAATGGGAGAGGCCCCAGATGCCAATAGATGTCTCCTGTACCCACGGAGATGTCCCCTGCTGTGCACAGTGCCCAGCCGGACAACCACTCCCACAGGCAGCTGGCACCAGAAGGGATTTGGGATGCCACCAACTGCAGCGTGCTATCCTGCTTTTTTAAACGAGTTTGGTGCTAGATGCCAGAAGGGCCCCTTGCCATGGTGCGTGTCATCTCACTGAAATTCCGGGCTTCCTGGTGCGACACGAGCCCAGGCGACAGCATTGTCCGCCCACACGGGGTAAATGCTTGTGCCATTAGCTTTGAGCCTGATCCAGGTGCTGCTGCACTTTGGCGTCTGCAGCGGGAGTGCGAGTGGGGCTTTGCTAAGCCACAGTTCAAACAGGGATTGCAACACAGGGGTGACTTGAACCTTTTCACCAGGGATTTGCTTGCAGAACCCTCTCCTGCTTGGTGGGACCCAGGTATCCAGAGATGGGTGGAGAGAAGCACCCAACAAGAGGACATCTCACTCCAACCCTCCGTCTGCAGAAAGCTCTGCCAGCACCAGCAATAGAGTGAATCAGAAACCTTGCTGTTTCTTCAGGCGTGCAAACCACCACAATGGAAAATATTAGTGATATTCTGAAAATCCGAGCTGATGCTTACCGTATGAGACTGAAAAATATTCCACGAATCTGTGCTAGAAAAGAGCAAAGCAATTGATGTGGAAAGAGACCTCCTTTGTGTGAGCTAACCGCATCCACGTCTGTGTGTGCAGGGAAGGCAGCCACTTCCCAGCCCACCTGGAGGGCACTACTGCTGGCATCACCCTCCCTGTAACCCTCCGATTAGGATATAGGCGCTATCACAAAAATTCACAACATAGAGAATTACAATTATTTATTCATATGCAAAAGGTGTCCCAGTCAAAATGGGGCACCCCGAATGTGGCTTTACACAGGGTTCTTACACCCTTCAAACGTTCAGGTACAACACGATTTGACTGATTGCTATCACCCACGCTACTGAATACTAAACATAGTAAAGGTTTGAAAAGCAACTATATTTTTGCCTCAATCTTGATGCTTGTCTGTTGATCCAGATGTCTCTGGAGTCAGCCTTGCTGTAGTTTATTATCTAGAAGGCCAGACAATGCTGGGAGGGTTTCAAAGGAGTGTTAGAGGGTGTGGGATGCAGGTGTTACCTTGGTTGTCCAGGGATATCCTTTATCCTTCATGGACAGCTCTAAGCTTCCAAGAATCAAAGTTCCTATTTTCAGAGCTGTGCTTTCATAGAATCACAGACTGGT
>NW_010256995.1:0-9271 GCF_000690775.1 Eurypyga helias | reverse complement strand
GATTCTATGATTCTATGATCTGTGGAGAGCTTGGGGGGTCGATGCTGCAGGGTGTTCGTGCCTGGTTAAGGGGACTTTTTCATAATTTTGAAGACAAGTTTGAAGAAAGCTTGAAGGTGACTGTTAGAAGATCTAACAGTCAAGAGACAGAGACTGTTAACTTGGGCTGTCAGATGCAGAAACCAACTTCATGACATGAAGGATGTTTTCTTATGCTGTTACTTTCTTACTGAGCTTGTGTGTTATAGGAATTCTTTGCTGTCAAACTATCTGAGATAGACACTCCCATAGGCTTGTTAATTTGGCCACCTGGGAAGAAAATACAGTATTGTTTTACATAAACAGAGTTCCTTGCTTTGCAATGGAAAACTCATCTAGCAGGAGCTCTGCAGTCGCTGCTTTGAGACAGCTTGCTTTCAGATACAATGGGGATATCAGCTTTGACACATTCATCACTGTTAGCTGAATTGCAGAGATGCAACTGAAATCAACGTCCACTGCTGGAGCCTTTCTGAGGTAGAAGAGCTCTTCTCTGGGAGACAGAAAGGAATTGCACAAGAGAAAAATCTGCTGCAGCCTCACATTTGTACAAGCTCTGAGTGAGCTTCATAGCACTTGCATGTCTTCCTTCCTCTTCTTAAGTAATTTAAATTTTTATGACCTACTTGGTGAAACACCGTGTCACATGAAAGATTTAAAATGAAATGTATCTTTCCTATCAGGCAGCCTATTAGAAGGTGTTTGCACATCTCTTTTTATGGCATTAGGAAATAAATTGGATGCAAATGCCGAAACCTATTTGGTGGTTTACTGGGTAGATGCTCCATTCGTGATTCGCCTCAGAAAGTAGCCCTGAGAAATGATTTCTGCTTCCTGGACTATAGCCTTGCATCAGGAAGGGGCATCAGCCTTTGTCTGTGACACTTGTTGGTCCTAACTCAGTGCCAGGGACCAGCAGCCACTGTTGCAGCAGCTGGCAGGAAAGCAACATGTGTTGGTGAACAGTCTTTATAGGGCTTATATTGTCAGTAGATGGCAGGAACTGAATAACCTCTAAATGGATGTCTGTGAATAGTACTCTGCCATATTTGCTTGTTTTCAGCCTGGACACAGATGTTATGGACATAATTGTCCATGCTGAAATACTTCCCAGTACTCACAATAATCAGGGCAATAGGAAATATTTCTGCACAGAGCGAAGAGGATTATGCCTTATGGCATATATATGCATAACACATGTTCATATGCTTTTATTAGCTGTCACTCGTGCTTAAGACCAAATGAGGCATGCCATTTTGCTGATGGACACCTGTCTTGGGAAGGAATTGTTCATTCAGTGTTCACGGATCTGAATAAATATCTTAGACCAGCATCTAGGAATTTTAGGAACAAGTTGTGATAGTGCACCCAGACAGATGTCAGCTTGGATTATTCAGCTGTACTTGTCTGAGAGACTAGTGCAGTCCTGGTGTGTAATACACATGACAGAAGTCCAATCTGATAACCTTTGTGATCAGTTTCTGCTGGAGAATTGATATAATGTACATTATCTCTTCTGTCAGTTCATAATTATTAAATTATTTTTGCTGTACTGAACTCCTGATCATATGCTAAGAAATATTTAGTTTTCTTCAATCAATAGTTTCCACAATATTTTATGATAATAACTCATTGGATAATAAATGTTCAAATACTCTGGCAGTGTTGTCCTGGAGGAAAGGCAGGCATTCACAGTAAGACAGATGTCTCTAACCAGCACCCCAGCCATTTAACGACAGAGGTAGCCTTTCTATGAGTTGAACAGGCTGCCATAATAAAAGTTCACCAACCATGTTGAGTTTATGGTAATGGTTGTTTGGCATGACATGCAAATCCACAGAATCTGAGAGCAACCACAATCTGCACAATATGGGAAGGCATCGCTTCTGCTCGGGGCGTTGACATCTTGAACACACAGCTGTGGACTGAATTTAAAATACCTCCTGAATGCCTAAGAAGTACCTCTTCAGGGAGGCAAGAGGACAAAACCCATGATACTTCCCACCAGAGGTTACATGACCAGGAAGCTTTCCAATAAAAGTTGTTAAGATACGTTACCACTTGTGGAAACTTAATGTCTTGGTCCCCGGCAGCGATGAGCTGCTCTCCTAGGGCAGTCTAAGATTTTGTTTCATTCCATAATACATCGAGCTGAGTGGTGACTGTACTACCCTGTACCAGCGGTGCTGGGAGTGGGCCGGGGGGAAGCGTGCAGAGGATGGACCCAGAAGGTGTGGGGGGGTCGCCCTGGAGGTTTCTGCTGGCAGCACGGGGGTTTTTCTCTCTCGGCAGTGTGGTCTTTGTCCCGACCTTGTGTCTGGTGATCAGCAGACAGTTAGCATCTTCTGTCAGGCAGATTGCTCTGGAAAGGGACAGTTGGAAGTTCTGTCCTCCTGCGCTCGGCTCCCGGGCTCAAGAAGGTTTTTTTCTCCTTGGGGCTCTGGACTTATTTTTGCCTTGCTGTTCTGGAACCCGGCTGTGTTTGCCCACGGGTGGTGAGATCCTGTATCATTTGTTCTATTTTTCTGTTCTTTTAATGACTTATTAGCAATAGCATTGTTAGTAACTCCGTAAGTTTCATTTATATAATTAAATAGTTCTTATCTCAAATTTCTATGAGCCTCCCTTCTTTTTTTTTCCTCCAACTCTTCCTCACTGGGAGTGGGGGTAGGGGAGGTGGAGTGGTAGAGACCAGTGGTGCTCATTGTCTGACAGGGCTAAACCACGACACTTAACTATGACAACAAGAGAAAAATAGAAATAGAAGGACAGAGATTATGAAATGTACTGATTTTTTATGAACTTGGGAAAGAGGTGTAACAGTAGGGATGTACCTAGGGCTATGAATCTGTCCATACCATGGGCCCTGTTGTGTGAAATCATATTGTTGTAGTAGAAAGATGAGCCAAAAAAATACAGTGAGCACCATGAGTGATAAGAAGCTCAGTACATATCTCTGGAGGGTACCTCTTCTGATAGGCTTCCATTCTGCATCTCAAAGGCTGCCTGTGCTTCTATTTGTGTTAAGCAAATCCTGCAATGAAAAGTAACTTCCATGATGGCCAATAAGTGCTTCTGGGACACTTGCAAATTTAAAGTCTGTTTATCCAAGTTTGAATGAAC
The DNA here is from genome assembly GCF_000690775.1 of Eurypyga helias. Lineage (NCBI taxonomy): Eukaryota > Metazoa > Chordata > Aves > Eurypygiformes > Eurypygidae > Eurypyga > Eurypyga helias. The sequence continues at coordinate 6,109 of NW_010256995.1, read as the reverse complement.
TGTATATAATCATAGAATGGTTTGGGTTGGAAAGGACCTTGAAGTTCATCTAGTTCCAGCGCCCAGCATCTAGATAGATGGTATAGAACTATACATCATGGTATAGATATTTTAGGGTTTTGTTATTCAGGTTTTGTGTTGTGTTTGAGAAGGATATTGAAAAAGAATAGTCTGACTGGCCCTGTCTGGGATGTTAGAGTGTTTCTTTCAAGGGAAGATCATGTTAAAATGGCCAGTTCTTTCTCATGACATAGAATTCCTCATGAAAGGAACAACCAGAAATGAACTTATAAAAATGGGATTTTTCACAGTGATAAATCCAGGTTTGTATTCCCTGTAAGATCCTCTCATCCTGTTAGGACCCCTAAGACTGACCAGGGGGAAGATCCCAGGTGTCCCATGACATTGTCATGCTCTGCAATCAGAAATCAAAATGCAATTCAAAGGTGCCTTTAAGGCAAGGAACAAAGGAGCCACTCTAAAAAGTATTCCCATACAATGAAACTTCATGAAGGATGATCAGATTTCCCTGGAAAATACATGAATATTGCTAAACTCAGGATGAGATAAAATAAGCAGAATTTATTCTGGATTTTAGGTTTTTGACTGATGCCTACATAGTAATGGGATGGGCTCATTAAATGGGCATTGCTAGGTAATTTAACTGGATTTTTTGGAGGAGGAACTTATTCAAAGCAGAAAGAATATTTTATTCAGAAAGGTCTGTATGCTAAGGTATTTTCTCCCAGACAAATAAGAGAATTTTCTGAGAATTTGCTTTTAATTAATACAAGTAAAACTAGTGAACGGGGAAATTAAATTCCTCCAGAAGTAATTTTGCAGGTTTGTTTAGCCTTAGGTTAAAGCTTCAATTGAGGAAAGGGGAGGAGGAGAGGGTCTATTACTGTCCATGTTCTGCTAGAATCTTGATGGAATCCGTATTTACTGTTTTATAATAAATGATCTATGTGTAGCTAGCCAGGGCTACACCATGAGTCAGGATACTTCATGTGAGAGCTGCTCTGAGCAGCAAGACAGAAACCAGAAAGCCTTCAGACCATGCTTGAAACAGCTGTATGTGAATCATCAGCCCTGTCACAGTTCATGTTCAGAAAGGTGTTCCAGAATTTCAAAGTGAATTATTTCATTGAATGCAAAATTTGTATTGGTGTTGCAATCATTGGCTGTGTTTACACTGTTGGTTTGGACTGATCCTCAATTCACCCTACGAACCTGTTCTCCTGGTTGGTAATGGCTTGCATGCTGCATTACAAAAAATATTCTTTGAGAATGGAAGAAATAGGTAGGTAAAATCTGTGGCTGGTTTGACAGTTGGAGAGGTGCAGAGTCTGCTCTAGCTGGCAGTACAGGTTGGACTACACCACATCCTGGTGCCTTGGCTCAGAGTGGTCCTTGAAGGCTCTTCCAGAAAGCCTGTCTTTTCCACATGCCTTCATGTTCTGTTGGCATTTCACCCACGTGTTATGTTATAGGGGTAACAAACACATTGGGTTGCCACAGAGGCAGTCCCCTCATAGTTTATTAATACAATATGAACTCCAAAAGCATTTTGAATGACAATCTGTCCGTGACTCAAAAGGCCTCAAAAGTTGGCCACAGAAGCTGGGGATGCCCCATCCCTGGAAGTCTTCAAGGCCAGGCTGGGTGAGGCTTTGAGCAACCTGGTCTAGTGGAAGGTGTCCCTGCCCATGGCAGGGGGGTTGGAACTAGATGCTCTTTAAGGTCCCTTCCAACCCAAACCATTCTGTGATTCTATGGCTTTCAGAACCACCCCAGGACACAGGCAGGTGACCTCATACTGGGAAGTTCAAGCATACCCCCAAGATGTGTTACTTGACATGTAAAAAGGACCATCCATATGGACAACTGCCCTGATCAGGAAAAAACACATAGCAACATGTTTTTCACAGTGTCATAGCATGCGACAGTGTTGTGTGTGATGTGTTGAGCATCTCTCAGATGCACTGCAGGATGGTGAAGTCAGTCTGTCTTTGATGGTAATGTAGATACAAGCCACCCCATGCCACTTGGCACCAGAAACATGAACCATCCTGGAAGCAAATCACAGGGACAGTACATGAGGAGCCATCTGGATTCCTGTCCATCCTTATGCTGTCATTTAAACTTGGCTCTGAAGCTCTTAAGCCTGGACTAACTACATTGCTTTCCTGTGCCCCATGGAAGGGTTAGGAGAGCTACCAGACCCTTCCCAACTGTACAGGAAGGTCATACCCTCTATGTGTGACCACTTAGGGCAGCCCCTGGCCATTCATCCACCTTCTTAGCCTGTAGATTACTCTGTGACAATATTCAAGCCCTGGTTTATTTTCTCCAATTATAGAAACATAAATCATACAGGTCGAAAGATAATACAGTATGTAGTCCTACCCCCTGCTTGGTGTTAGATTAAACTGAGAAACTGTGGATTCTTTCTTCTGATTTCCTTTCTGCTAGCTTTGGAGTATAATGATACGATTTTTTTCTTCTTACAAAGTTTACCTTTTACTCAAATGTTTAATTATCTCATAGACAATCAGAATTCACATCTGATGTTGACATCTTTCTTTCAGAATGGGCCTATATTGAGGAAAAAATAGAACAGTGAAGGGATTTCATCATACAAGAATATATGTAAACTCAAATACCACTGCTAAATTTTGCACTTTGGTAAATAAAAAGCATAATCATCTAAATACATTGGAGACCATAATTTCTGAGTGGGTAATTGTTATTTCTTTTATAATTCAATATTGGCTTTTAGCTTAAAAAATGCAATAAGCCTTCCTGCATTTCAGCTAAGGTTCAAATGTACTGCAAACATCAATCTAGAAGAATCTTTGTGTAGAAGGTAAACATCGTTCCCCTTTGCTCCAAGGTGTTAAAAACCTTGGAGAAGCATATCTGTCCCCTCTATTTTGTATAGAGAAGCTTTGTGCTTTAAAAAGCCTTTGTGAAGGAAATAAACTTTTTTCTCCAGGAAGCAGAACACTCAGAGGAAATATATATAAAGAAAGGAAAAATTAAAGGAAAGGGAGAGGGAACATAATTACTTTTCTTCAAGGATCACATTCCTGAAGACAGTGTTCCTAGAAATACATTATTGTCTGTGCAAGGGTGTCTGCTCTGTGAATGTTTTCCAGGGCAGGTACTCCACTCCTCCCCTCTCCACCACCTTTTCCTCCCACACAAGCCTGGCAGCCCTGCCTCCAGCCCAGCTGCTGACCACCAGGAGCCACAGCCTCAGTCCTCCCTGGGTGAGTCTGCCACGTCTAGCCCTTGGCACCACTCACCCACTCTTCCAGAAAACAGCCCAACTTTGTGCTTATTCTCCTACGCATCCCAAGCCAAAGTTCATAGAATCCCAAAACAAAGTCAGGGACCCTTTGGCAGGTCCCAGATTTTGTTTGTTCATGTGCTTCCCACATTATTAGCTGCAGTCTTCTTCTTGCCCAGCCCTCTAAGTACGTACTTCATCACTGCTTGAGCCTGCTCAATAACCACATGTAAATCAATCAGTTGCATTATTTAGGTCTGAGCATTGATCCAGATGGGGCCATTACCAGACTGAACCCACCACACTGTACAACTTGAGAGGAATTTCTTAAGTAACAGTCCACTACAGAAAAGATATTTTAGCTTTTCTGATTCACTCTGTCTTACAAGATCAACTGATGCAGATACATCATTTGAAGGTTAATTGCCAGTGAAATCCTATATTAATACTTTTTTTAACCAAAACATTGTTTTGAGGTTTAAAATCATTTAACAATGTGGAAGACAGACAAAACATGTATTTCATTATTTAATCTATGCCAAGTAGTGCTTTAAACAAAAGAGGTTTTTTTCTAAAAGTTTCTTGCTATCAACACTTGGAAAATTTAAGACCACCTTCTGCCTTTATCCAAGGCAGATCATGTAGCAGACTTCTCCCTTTATTTCAAAAAGGTACGTGCCTGAGGATATTTCTTTTTACAGACCTAGTAAAAGTCTTTTCAAGGACTGAATCTTTCTTTGATACAGTAAGCAAAATGTTGGAGGCCTCAGCAGGTGTAAAATAATGAGGCAGTGTATGCAAATGAGCCTTTGATGTGCTGTATAGCATTGTTCGTGCTGTGTTGGAAGAAAAAAAGCATGTGATTGTAGAAGCTTAAATTTGTAAAAGTGAAGTATCCTTCTATGCCAACAGATTGCAAGAAACTTCTTAGTATCAGAAAACTGTGCTCTGCTAGAAAAGTCAGTTAATAGGTTCTTGCAAGCCCAGCAGTCTTACAGGTGACTTACACCATTTGCTTTTATGAAGATCTCACCAAGATAAAATACCTCCGCTTTGAATTTTTCTGCTGAAAAGATACTTTCAAACGTAAATGATTTGTATTAGTCTGTTCACATTCCCATGTGCATTCATCTTTATTTGCTCAAAACTATAAACATAGAAAATTATGGACTCCAAGATCCAATTGATTTCACTTTGGCTTCATTTGTCATTGCAACAATGATGAGGATTCCTGGTTCACTTGCAGAGAAGCTTGAAAATTCTATATTTCTGGAGGCTATGAAGGAAATGGGCACAGTGATTGCCAGTGCCATTGCCCATCCCGGTGCCAGGTGTTGGCAGGACTTGAGGGGCCTGTTCCATTTAGCTGAGAAAATACCTGAAAATTTTGGAAGGCCTGAAAGATGGTGGTGAGACAGTGAGCCAGGTGGCGCTGGCAGCTTCAACACTTCTCATCTGCTATCACATCATTGCCATGGAACACCTAATCTCAAAAAATTCCCAAATCTGGGTATTTTGTCAGATATTTTTCTCTAAGCAATCTTACATACTCTGTCTCTATTAAAGACATTGAGCACCACCGGTAAAAATTAATTTTTAGTTTGGTACGTAACTGTGTGGTGTAATTCAGCTTTAGGTTGTGAGTTGTGGCCTGTGCTATGCAGCAATTCATACTAACTAATCAGATGTCTCTTGTGACTTCTAAACTATACAGAAAATGATGACAATTAATTTATAGTTTGCTAAAATAATTGATTTAAGGCTGTTGCTTCTTACAATATTTATTCTTCCAATAAATCTTTGTCTTCTGTAGTAAAATGGGCACACCATCACGAGCCTCAGAATTATGACAAGTCTTGCACAGGTGAGTGTTTAAAATACAAGGGACAGACAAATGATGTTTTGAAGGTGGTCAGACCTGAGTTTCAGAAGCTTAGTATGTAGAGAAGAGGTTTCTGCATTCTGCAGTTTCTTCTGTATCTTAAAATAAAATCTGCATATTCCTGTCATCCAAATATTTTGTTTTCTGATATTATTAACCGTTGTACACAAAAATACTGCCAGAAATAAAAATACGCCATTTCACTTCCATTGTACTACTCCAAAGGAAAATAATTACATTAGCATTTTTTCCTGCCTTTACTCTCAATGGAAATCAGTCTCTGCTAGTCATAGATTAAACCAGCATTATCTCCCTGTTCCATGGCTTTCCTGGTTTCATTGAATCACAACTGCAGTATGGCTATGCTGGAAAATGTTCATTTTTTTTTCCCCAAAGTACAAATATTCTGCCAGCAGTGCAAAATTGTTAACCTTCATGCTCTTCAATATTTCTAATGTCTACCCCCCACTGTACTGTAAGTAAAAATTACTTTCTTTTTATATTATCTTGATTGTTCAATTCATTTGGAAAAAAATATGCTGATTGTCACTTATAAGCTACTGCATTTAATGCTGAGTAGATGACAGCAATTTGTCGGGAAAGTGAATTTGCTCAGATATACCTTAGGAAAAGAGAGATGCAAAGAGAGAGAAACCAGTATTCACAAAGTGCAGCTCTCCAGGATGTATAGAAATAGCACTTAATGCTATTTCAGCAGGCCTTCCCATTCTCTGCCAGTGGTGACAACTGAACATCTTGAGAGATCTTCAGGTGATGATATCGCGTTTTAAGCATCATGCACACAGGGTAATTTCTGGATGTACCTCTTCCATGCAGAGACTTTTTCTTCCAGGAATATCTTTTCCAGTGCTGCACAAATGTGGGATATCTGTGTTGGGTTGATTTTTGTGGTGTGGGGTTTTGTGGGTTTG
>NW_010256994.1:41232-44597 GCF_000690775.1 Eurypyga helias | reverse complement strand
GTGTCGTGCCCAGCGCCGTGCAGGGCAGGCCCGGCCCGGCCCATTACGTCCCGGCCCGGGGTAAGGCCGGTACGCCTCACCTGCCCCGCGACAGGGGAACACCCCCGTCCTCGCGGTGCTGCAGCCGACACCGAGAGTGTCTGAATCCAACCACCCGCTACCGATGCTGCCATGAGTCCGATCCTGCAGTCAGGCCCAGTCTTGGCATTTGAAGGGTAACCCTCATTGCTCCATCGTTATTCACACCTCAAACTTAATGTGTTGAACTACTCCAACTGTATGTGCACGTATGTGAGTAAGCATGTTTAAGATTATTCAAAACAGTTTACATCATTGATGACAATATAGCATTGTTGGCCTAAATTCACAGAAGGGCATGCTGGTTTAAACACACCCTCAAAATACTGTTTCTGTGTTTGTATACCACCACAGAAGCGGAGTTTGAAAGGCTTTGAAATTAACTGGAAGTGATTTTTTTTGATTGTGGATCTGAAACGGCTCAAACTGACCTACTTTGTGCCCAGTACTCAGGACAATCCAGCATCTGACTAATGGCCAGGATTCAATGAGTTGGCTGATTAGCATTGCTGTTGGCAGCGTTAAGCAGTAAAGCATCAAAGCATTAAGCTCCATAAAAGTCGAATTGGCTTCATTGACACATTATTGTAGGCATTGTCTAAAACCCAATTTCAGCCTGCAAATGCTGTTGTCGTGCCAAGGAATCAGGTAATCAAGGAATGTCCCTACAACTACTCCTCTTGCTGGGTCAGAGAGAGAAGGGCAAGCAGTGAAGACTGCAAGCTTCAGTGGCAAAAGGACGTGGGAGAGAGATCCCTGTTGACAGTCCTACTAGTGCTTTCTACTGACCACCAGCTCTGACAGAATCAGCTAGTTCCACATCCTTTAGCCCAGCTGTTCCACATATACCTGCATTCATCATGCTCAGGAGCTGATAGGCAGACAATTCCATTAATATTTCTCAAGTCATGTGTCCCCAAGACCTTTAATGCTTTATTTACCATCTCTTTATCCAGTCTTGACAACACCAGAAATCCAGCCTCCTCAAGCCACCTGCATGTGCCACGTGTCCTCCAACATCCCACCACATAGCCACACATCCCTGCAATCACACATACCCTGGTTTTCTAACTGCCACCTAACTATTGTCTCATCCTGGCCCACATGCCCAAACCGTCACTATCTGCAACTCCACATCCTTCCTGGTCACGGCTGGAGGCAGGGTGTGTTAAACACAAGCCAAAGTTTGTGTTCATATACAAATTGTATGCAAATGTGAAGATTGTTTCCTTATGTTATTTGCATATTTGTAACTCATTTGTACAGAACAGCACAGGCAGCTGCACAAACTTAGGATCTATATACCATCTTTCACATGGGGCTAAGATTAAAAGAGAATTGGAAACAGATTTCTAATTAATGCTGGTGTCCTCTTGACCCTTAGCAGTAACCCAAATGTTCTCTACAGCAGAGAGGTTTGACAGAAGCTGTGTTGATCCTTATCTGTCCCAATCTCTTCATATGGGTCAAAGATACAAAAGTGAAGAATTTCTATCATACATTATGATTTAATATTATGCAGCCAGAGTGACACACTTCTAAGTTCAAAACCCGGTTCCAGCATGTACTATCTGAGGTTTGCTGAAGTAACTTAAGACACAACCCTCACAGTATCCTGCCAGTCTGCCTCCAAGATCTTTACCTTAGAAATTACACCCTTTCCAGGCTCTAAAATTCCTTAGATCCCATTTTCAAATGTTAAAAACTCCAATAAATCTTAATAATGTAAATTTAGCATTTTTTTCTTTCAAGTAGTGACATTTCTCATTTCACACCTGGCCATCCTATTGCAAAGATGTTTCTTTTATCCTTTCTATTTATGCTTTTTACACAAATCACCAGCTGCTTATCAAATAATCATGTTACCATGTTTGAATTTCATGTTCACATTTATTTTGTTATCGCTCTTGATTTTCAGTGACTGGGCTCCACAGATACATCCCACATTTCATTTGCTTGATATTCAAATGTAACATTGTTTTCAAGATGTCAAGATTAGTATTTAAAAGAAGAAAATAAACAATGGTTGTAAAAATACAAAGATGATCTAAGCCCAGTCTAGGGGATGATACACTACGTAGCCTTTCCATGGAATTAACAGTGAACTTGGAAGTGAAATTTCTCTTCATGTAAAGTGTACTAGGTTATATCATGTGAAGACTTGAGAAAAAAATCCCAACAACAACGTCATACAGAAGCACAGATATTTCCTATTACAGCAGTACCTCCAAAGAGTCATAAATACACTGTGATCATTCCTCACCTTTCCTTAACCTGCATAAATGTTTAGGGAAAGGTGTTCAAGAGATAATAAGCTTTATTCCTCAAGCCCTAGCTATACCTCAGTTACGGCTATTTGTGAGTGAATGCAAAATTCATGAAAGGTATTAATCTGATAGCAAAGCAGTCTGTAACTAACACTGTTCCTTCAACAGCAATTAAAGCTCCATCAGAGGACCTCGTCAGTCTGGCTCCAGCAGCTCTGACCGAAGAATGACTAACCAGGTCACTTCTGGTAAACACTATGAGTGTTCATTTCCTTCCTGCCCACTGAGATTATATATTACTTTAAGACATGTTCATTAAGAAGTGAACTAAAACCACCAGTCTCAGTCCAAGTGGCAGCATCACTGGTAATCCTGGTTTTTTTTCAGCAGTCTTCTGGGCACTCCCAGCTCCAGCACTACTAAATTTTTTTTAAAGAATTTTTTTTTTGTAAGAATCAATTAATGTTTAATAATTTTTTTAGCTAAGCAGAAGGTATTTTGCATTATGTTATTTCTTGTTAAATTGAAATTACCCAGTTTTTTAGTAGTTTTAAAGTTCTTGGTTTAAAAACATTCAGTCTATTTTAATACTGTTTCCTTTTAAACCAAAGTTAACAAGACATGGCCTGGGAAAAAAAAACAAAAACAACAGCTTAATTCCAGATGTTAACCTACACTATGCATTGTGGGTATTAAGTTTTAAAATATAGATATTATCAGTGTCACTAAGCACTTTTCCAGTTGATAAATGATCTGACTACATCAGAGTAACTGCAGCCAATAAATGCATGTCTGGTTTTGTTTAAAATGGCACCATGTAGATCAGAAGCTGATTTAGGAGTCAGAAAGCAAAGAGTATTAATAAATGATCATTTTGTACATATGGTAAATAGCAAGTGTCTTCAATTTTCCACAGTATGAATGAGCTTGTTAAATATATTTATTATTTCTTTGAGGGTGGATCAGTCTGCAGAACAACAGGTTTTGCAAGTGAGTTAGTGATTTATGTTAGCCAAGACC
>NW_010256994.1:0-41201 GCF_000690775.1 Eurypyga helias | reverse complement strand
AATTTCAGCAGGATCTGGCTAAGTTAGATGAATAGGTAATGTAATGATCTGGAAAAGATTCGGTTACCTTTATGTGATGCAGAAGGGGCAAACTACAGGCATTCTAATGCCAGGAATGGCATGGCCACTGAGTCAGGGAAACCTCCATACTCACCTCTCTTGGAAACCTGCTACCTGCAGCGTTTTTCTGAGTCACATTGATTTGCACATGAGACTCAACTGAATCTGTAAAACGGGGATATGTCAGGCTGAAAAGAGATATATGGTGTTATTAAGAGTGACAGGGAGCATCATTAAATTAATAAGAAATGTGGTTTCATTCAGACTGATACTATACTTTCATCTTTGACTAGTCTTTGTTTTCTTCCCCAAAATTTTCACTTTAAAGGGGTAATTCTACATGAAATTCTCAATCCTGCTTTATCTCTCAATTAAGTCTCACGTACTGCATACTGAAGAATCCTACAGCAGGTATTACTAATTCATCCTGCAATCACAGGAGATAATGCCCTTCAGATGTTATTTTATTTTGCTTTCCTTGCCTTGTCATCTGGTTATACTTTGTGTATCCTAGAGTCAATTGTAGTCCTGGAGCATAAAGCAGTGACACTATCAAGGAATGGAAACTTGGTCTAATGTTGCACAATTTTATCCTTTTAGTTCACTTTATTTACTTTATCTGATAACCAGGAACTACTGAACAAGATTCTAATTTACTGTGTACTTTGTTTCACATGTTTAAAGTATAAAATTCTATTGCTCATTATTAGAACAAATGTCCTATCTTCCATGAGCTAATCTTGTATGGCAGATGCACTGTCTTAAATGTATAAATCTACTTGAAAACCAATCTGATAAAATTCTATGCCTGCAAAATGATGATTCACTTATATCAATGTACTTGTCACTCAGACCTTTAAAAATTACATATAATACCACAGAGTTGGGTGGGTGCTGCAAATATGCAAGACCTTGATAATAGGAAAACATTAGCCACAAAGTGTAAAGGAGCAACACCAATTAAAAAAAAAAACCCAGCACCAGTCCAAAGTTCCTTAGCCTGTATGCCGTATTTTACAAAAAGGAACATGTCAGCTTTTGGTCTTTCAATGCTGCAGCAACCACCTCATAGGTGATGGCAGGATTTCGTTTTAACTAAAGATAACTTACTCATCTCCTCAGTTTTCATATCTGTGCTGTTTATAAAAGCAAACATGGCTTAGGCTTTATGAATCAGTGTTTTAATACTGGTGTCAAAAGCTTAACTGATGTAGCTGTTCTGCTTAAACAATATTCTACCTCCGAAGTATCCCCTTCTGAAAAGGCGGTTGTCTCACTTTCTAAGCTATCTCTGAGGGCAGGTTAACTACATAAAATTTCACCTAATATGCTTAAAATTATAATTTGCTTTATGTGATTTTGTTGCTGATTGGAGATGTGGTGAACTTTGATCTTTGCATTGAAGTCCACAGTTTTTTTTATGTTTGTATCCATGCAATGAATTCTCTGAAAGACACAACCGTGTTGTAGCATGAGCCAAATTCAGCTAGCATAAAAGTAATTTTTCATAAATCATGAATGGGCACAGTGGAAGGAAATAGTTCATTCTGTCCCTTCTCCTGTGGATAAAATAATTTCCTGCAAGACTTCATGCGGTATCAGGTGTACCTGTAGACAACCTGTGAAGAAGCTAACACATTTGAGTTAAAGTAATGACTGCATCATCTTTGAGGAGAGCCAATCCCTGCAGCAATGAAGTCTGTCTTTGCCCTGCACTCATAGAACTGAAGAATTAATTTCATTTCCCTTCTGTATCAGTTATTTGGGTGGGCTTTTACACAAAATTCTATAGAAGCAAGGCTTATGGAAAACCCATTTTCATATATTCCTTCAATTTTCATAAAATTCAGTGGTGAGATACAAGAGAGGAACTCAAATTAGTGCTCCCTCAGACAGAAAAACATCTAAAACTGTACTGTTACATATTCTGCGTGTATGCAAAGTTTTCCATTAGCCATAGTATGGGTCTGGTGATGGTGTCCCAGAGATACAGAAACAGCGTTGGTTACTGCTGTGAAGGGTGTTTGGGGAACAACAGAGGAAGTGCAGAAGGATCCAGTTTTCATCCTTTTGCTGTCTGTGGAGCAGCTTGTTTTATTTGGCAGAAACTGTTCCTGGAATCTGAAATATTTAGTAGAAATAGTCACAGTCTATCCACATTACTTAAGTTGATGGTAGGATATTCAAGAGTTAACGGAATTACTTCCATTCAGTGTTTAATAATTGATACTCAGCAGTATTGTGTGTGTGAATTAAATCACTATAACTTATTTTGCAAGGCACGTAAAAGTGACTTCAATTAAATTTAATCAGGAATTAATTTAACCCCATAGCAACAAATTTTAGTACCTACTTGCCATTCAGAAACCTTACTCTGGCAGAACATTAGATAGCTGCATCAGTGCTTTGCTGTATTTCATGAATTTCAGATCATAATTTGCAGCTATGATGCGATGCCAGCACTCTGTATTGGTCACTTTGTTAAGGGAAGGTTTAGAATGACTGGAAATGTTACAGTAAGAACATTATTAACAATAGAAAAACAAAAATTATTCCTACTTCATTTTAATTCAGCTGTGCTCATGTGGAAATCCACGTTTCATTCTCAATAAATGCTACAGCAGAATTCTACTAATACTCTCCAACTAAAAGATTCTGGTCACCATTTATAGAAATTCATCTGGGGGCTGGACCAAACCTCGTGAAAGTCAATAGAAGTAATTGCATTTCCTTTCACAAATCAATTTGAGACACTAAACCAGACCAACAAAACATATAAAGGAAGGGATTTTGGTAGAACAAGACTGAAAAATTGTACATCGGGTTCCAGTGGAGTAAATTGTTTTAGAGAGACACCCTATTAAAGCTAGAGGAACCATGGGCTGAGCAACAAAAGATAATAATAGGTATAGAAAATTTCTTATCTATGCCCTCAGGCAGTGAGAAAATGTCAATGGATGTTATCTGTGAAAACACAAGATTGAGTAAAAAAAAAAAAAGTTTAAACACAGCAAAGAGGCAGCAAATAACAGAGGCTGCCCCTTCGAGCCTGAGAAGGTGGGAGAGAAACACTGGAACCAGCAGGTCCTGAGCCATTGTTTGACCAAAAGGAAAGGCATGAAGTGAGTCCTGCTAAGGACCAAGAAGCTCAGCTGAATCCATTGACTCCTGGTTGTAGGGGCCCTTGAGGGGAGCTTTAGTCAGAGGAAAGAACCTTGTGTTGTGCTGCTTGGTAAAGTTTGCATTTCAGATAATAAACTGTGCCTGCGGGAAGGGCCTTAAAGAGGCTTGGGTGTGGTACCGGATTTTTTCCCCTGACTGGTGAGGGAGCCTGCCAGTTTACAAAAATACAGGGTCTTAACAAATACTGTGTGCTTGTACAAGACTTCCTTCACCTTGGAATAAAGACACGATGCTTTCCAGTATTTTAAATCAGTCTTGACACATTATCGTTGAGTGCATATCAAGAAAAATGATCACCTCTCAAAAAGAAGAGGAAAAAGAGATTTTGATCTATTGATCTCAACTTTTTTAAAAAAACTTCCTGTATGTTGAAAGGTAGCTGTTGCTCACCCAGAAAAAAAAAATGTCTCACATTATAAGCTCTTTGGGAAAAGGGTCATTTCTATTTTTTCTGTATTTGGACCCTACTGAGTACAGCGTGGTTCTTCTCCAAGACTGGCACACAACAGCAATAGCACTAAAACAGTGTTATCTACTGGGTGGATATAAACACATACATATTTATGAGCACCCAAAAGACTATCAATGTATTGAAAGCCCAGGTTTAATATTCCAGCACTTTTGCATTTGTACAAGTTATATGACTTGCGCAGGCTCCTGAAATAAATCAACATTGTTCAAATGAGAATAATTTCTTGAATCTGCAGCCACTTTTGACATGACTGCACATTAAATTCACAGGACTTAAAAATTCCACCTCATATCCTGGATCCAAGTAGTTTTGGTTTTTAAAAGAATATTCTGTCCAAGTATAAAGCCAATGAATTGATTTTCCTGTCTTTCACGTCATTCAAATGTTCTAAGAAAAATTCCAAGCTTTGTGTGAAATAGTAGTAGACTGTATTACTCATCAATGCAAGTTAAAGAACCCTTAATTAGTCACATGGTTATGAACTGTTCCAAGACATAAAATGAGCTCTTGAAATCTTCTGTGGATGCTTTTCTATTGAAAATAACCAGGGAAAAAAATCAAACAAATGAGAATGGAGGGCAAAATCATGGAATCATAGGATCATTTAGGTTGGAAAAGACCTTTAGGATCATCAAGTCCAAACATGTAGCCATCAAAAACATTTATACAGGAAGAAAGAAAAATAATAGCTGAAGGAAGTCAAAATGGTTGCATATATTTCCTTCATAAAGGGCAAAATCTGCAAAACTCTACATTGAGTTTTACCCAGATTGCTAGTCTTTATCCTATCAGGTCTCTCTGACTGGAAGCTAAAGTTGTTTCTTACAGTACTTTGTGTCAGTAGCAAGAGGTAAAACAGAACAGGCTTTCAATGTAGTATAAATGCGTTCTCTTTGCATCAGCAAAATTACACTATTTTAGCTGGTGAATGGATGAATGTATTGCTTCAATGCAACAAGTTTTATTCCACAAAAATGCTCAAACAAACAGTTTGGTCAAGGTATAAGCAATGTGACTATTTATAGTCTGAGCCTAATACAGACCTAATACACTTAACTCTGTGAACTGTAAATACTTTGTGAGAGTAGAAAGTGAAAAAACTGCTGTTTGCAAGCACTGCCCCATGGTGTATGGCATTTACTGAGAATGATAATTCGACATCTCCTCCAGATCCCCACAGGATGTGTATTCTTGTTATTTCAGGGTCTCTTCCAAATTTATTTGACGTTATTGTAAGACTTATGTAAAATTCAATGGATTCTAGTCCTTAGCTTGTCATGTCAAATATTGGCTCAATACAGAGTTAGTATTCGAAGAGGTGAAATAAAACCTTACTATTCCCCCACACTGAACAAGCACTTTCACCCTGTTTAAGATCCTTCCAAAAATAACAGGAAGCAGGCAGGTAATAGGTACTATCTGGCCTAACATTATAATTGTAGCCCCAGGGAAGGAGGGAATAATGGATTCTTCTATACTCATTTTCCCCTTGACTGAATCTTCAAGGAAGAGGGACATTCATAATAATAAAGATCCCAAATCTTCAAATAATCACCTTTTAAAAGCCAACTGATTAAATCATTACTTAAAAATCACCAATTTCCACCAGTTCTATGCAGTACATATGTAGTTGTTTATTATTATTTTTTCTCTCCTTGACTTGAGGGATAAATGTCTAATGAAAAAAAAAGTACAGAGGGAGTTGTATAAGCACAGCTTAGCAGATGAGTGTAGAAAAGTGAGCATGTGCTTCAAAATGTAGAACTCAGTCATCCGAGCGGGCAAATATTAGCTTACAATTACTTGTTATTAGGCTTTCTGCTGTTAGTAGTTAGGGATCCTCTGCAGGGGCTGGGAAGGCATGCACAGCAAGGGAAGAGAACACATTGTCCATCCATCCATCCATCCATCCATCCATCCATCCAATGTGAACAGAAACAGCTACAGGTACATTCCCAAACATTGCAGAGCTCTTACATTAATGGCTTCAGCTGGTGATTTCCTGATGTCTGTCAGTGACCTTGGGTTCACCCTTAACAAGAGGCCCAGCTCCATCTTACCTGATGGTAGTAGTTCAGTGGCCTTTCCTGAAGTAAACTTGGCCTGGAAAACCAGGAAGTGAAGCCAGCACCCAGCTTCTCCAGTGGCGAGGTGGTTGGAGACAGAATGAAAATATTGCTGTGACTCACTGGCAGGAGAGTCAGACAGGATCGTGGGAAGAAACAAGTGTCAGACAATGGCCTTCAGGTGTCTGTCTTGGGGGGGGCACAGATGTGAGTGATCTGCAGGAAGCTGTAAGACCATTATCATAACAGGGTAATTGTGATTTATGACGGTCCCTTTTGGTAAAGGATTATAGCTAAGCCACCATCAATCAATTAAAAAAAGATCAGCTATATACAAGACACAATTTTTCATTGTTTCATTCATGGACGTGAGAATTCGCATAACAATATTTCTGTAATTGTGTTCGCCTTTGTTGGTGCAAATTTGTTCTACTGAACACCGAGTGGTTGGTTATGCGATTTTAGTGTGACGATTCCTGGGGGGATGTGTATGCCACCAACAATAGGGGCTCTATGCTCATCAGATACATGGCCTGCAGATGATCAGGGAATATGTTTCAGCCCTCACTTCACATTATCTTACTAAACTTGTCTGGGCTGAGGAAACTTGTATTTGCTCTTCCCTGTGGACCTCCCACTTAGAAACAAAAATGAGATGATTTCAGTATTTCCATCTCTGCTCTCATAACCTACTTGATTCTGAAAAATCCAAACATCTCCCCTCAAAAATGAAACAGTGATCTCCACAGAAGCAAGAAAACATTTACAAAAAGATGAATGAAACTTCTGGTCTGTGTGTAAAAGACAAAAAGTAATCTACCAAGAATAATAGATGTGATTTGTTTAACTAGGAATGTTGCACTTCTTTATGCTTCATTCAACAGGCAGTGAGGACTGTGAGGCTTTTCCTGGTAACACCAGTGAGATCTGGAAGATAATACTTTATATTCATTTATGACCTACACTTTGATTGTCTACTTAGCTCCCACACTGAGTAGTAATGGAACTACCTTTAACCTAGAGGCAGCTAACAACTTCACGTTAATTAAACTAACCTGTACATAGTTTCTCTGCAAGTTTACTGTTCCTTTCTGACAAACTTACTTTTCTGTCTTGTCCAGAAATACTGATCATTTTGTGGATTATAAATCAAGAAGAGACTAAGGTTATCACATAATCTGACAAAAAACTATCCAAAACAGTTCTTATTTGAATTGTTGTGTGTCTTTTAGTTGGATTGTTTCATCCTGATCATAGAATCAGAATGGTTTGGGTTGGAAGCAGGAAGCTACTTTGGGATTCACAGAACAGTGTGAGTTGTAAAGGACCTTAAAGACCATCTAGTTCCAACCCCCCTGCCATGGGCAGGGACACCTTCCACTAGACCAGGTTGCTCAAAGCCTCATCCAGCCTGGCCTTGAACACTTCCAGGGATGGGGCATCCACAGCTTCTCTGGGTAACCTGTTCCAGTGCTGAACCCCCCTCTCTGTGAAGAATTTCTTCCTGATATCCAATCTAAACCTCCCCGCTTTCAATTTAAACCCGTTCCCCCTTGTCCTGTCACTACAGCCCCTTGTAAAAAGTCCCCCGCAGCTTCCTTGTAGCCCCTTCAGGTACTGGAAGGCTGCAATAAGGTCTCCCCGGAGCCTTCTCTTCTCCAGGCTGAACAAGCCCAACTCTTGCAGCCTTTCGTCATAGGAGAGGTGCTCCAGCCCTCTGAGCATCTTTGTGGCCTCCTCTGGACTCACTCCAAGTGGTCAATATCCTGCTCATGTTGGGGGCCCCAGAGCTGGATGTAGTACCGCAGGTTGGGTCTCACCAGAGCAGCGTAGAGGGGGAGAATTACGTCCCTCAACTTGCTGGCCATGCTCCTCTGGATACAGCCCAGGATATGGTTGGCTTTCTGGGGTGCCAGCTGGGCTGCCAGCACACACTGCCGGCTCATGTCCAACTTTTCATCCACCAGCACCCTCAAGTCCTACTCCTCAGGGCTGCTTTCTATCCATTCTCCACCCAGCCTGTACTTGTGCTTGGGATTGCCCCGACCCAGGTGCAGGACCTTGCATTTGGCCTTGTTGAACTCCATGAGGTTGGCAGTGGCCCACCTCTCCAGCCTGTCAAGGTCCCTCTGGATGGCATCCCTTCCCTCCAGCGTGTCGACTGCACCAAGCAGCTTGGTGTCGTCGGCAAATTTGCTGAGGGTGCACTCAATCCCACCATCCATGTCACTAATGATGATGTTAAACAATACACGTCCCAGTCTCAACCCCTGATCTCATGCATAAATTCTTCAAAGCTAGAATAAAAAGATTGAGGCTTGCATCCACAACCCCTTGACCACTCTGTTCTGCCTCCCTTTTTAAACTGGGTCCTTTGGGCTACATTTATTCTTCTAAGTAAAACTGTCTGGAGGCTGTCCTTTGGCCCTGAAGACACATGACATGGCTTGAATCCAGGTCTGAAAATCCTCACCACCCCATTCCATACAGAGTATTTTTATCCAGACCTCCTAATGGGAAAGTTTCATGTAACATACTCTCCACTTAGCGATGCCCACACATTTGCCAGGGTGGTAGTGCTAGTTGACGAGAGCCAAAACCTTGTTGGGAAGTGTGCTGAAACACTAAAAGAATCAACAGCTGCAGAAGGGTGCATGAGTATGAGCCCTGACCCTATGTTATTTGCAAGTGTAAGAAAAGCTCAGTGAGCTTTATCTAAGCTTGCAGTCGTTCTCTTAGGTTTCTCCATCTGCAGTTTACTTCTCTGTCATTTATGCAATGCTCCCTGTGTACATACTCCCTTCACTCCTCCCTTCTATTTTCCTTGACTACTGAGTGTCTAATAAACTTATCAGTTTCAATCTGCATCCCAGTTCTTGATTATTTTATTTCCTGTTTGTTCCCCAAGTGAATATGTGGTAGCTATCCTTAAAAGCAGGCTAACAGCTAGCTGATCTGGCTGTACATGCTGACGAAATGGACAGGTGGTGTCCATCCTGACTTATGGTAGGTTGGTTTTACTCCACATGAAAAAACTGTGTTGGAAAGTTCACAGCTTTGGTGTATACAATTGTGACATCATGGTAAATGCAGTAACATGACAAAGTAGCATTGTGAGAATGGAATATCCTGAGCATTTGTGGGAAGATGAATGATTCTGAAGGAGACAAACTGGTCACAACTCTATACAGCTGTCTTCTGAAGCTGTCTTAGAATCAACCTTATTTCTGAACTGGGGGGTAGGGGTGGGGGTGGGGGGGTTCATACCTTTTGGTATGAATTTGAGTATAGCATTAATTTTTATGGCATCCCATAAATTGTCCATCCGTTGTTCCCATTCATTTGGGAGGATAATAGAAAGTATTTGAAGTTTTTATTTAGTCATCCAAGCATCTTTTGGGTTTTGTCAGTATTTCTCATAGTTTGGGGTCTTTTTGTCAGTACCTTTCTTTCAAAAAGCGTCATATCCTCTAGTAAAAAGTAATGACGTGAAACACCCAACCCTTCAAGCTGAGGTGCTTGAACATCAAGAGACACCTACTGATACCATCCTGGTTTTATCTGTCTGGTGAGGAAGGAGGGAATTCTTGACTGTTGTTGCCCAATCATAATTCTGTCATGATGGTGGTGAGTTTTCTTCTCAGGTAGGCATGAGATGTTGCTTCCTCCTTTGTTCAGTATTGCCAAAGGCAGGGAATGAGGTCTTAGGCAAGAAGATGTTCACAGTCCTTGAATGAGGGGAAGCTTCAGCAAAGAGATCTTTTGTGGATACAGCTGCTACTGGGATCTTCAAGGTAGGATGGAAATGTGATACATAGTTTGTGGCTGTAGTTTCTAGGAAAGAACTAAGGAATAAGGGTCATGGCATGTAGGGCCTCAAATTACCTTAATGGAGGTAATTCACTTCAGTGCTTAAAACGTGTTCCTTTTTGCTAACTAGTAGCTAACTTCTTTCAAGCCAGATAGTTTTCTTTTCAGGGTCCTACACTGGACCCTGGCACTCATATGAAGTCAGACATGATTCATGTTACTTTTGAGACTACTTCAAACATAGATGCAGGTGTCATCACAATAGTTTTGGATGTCACCCTCTGCAAGATGTGCCTTTCTCAAAACCACAGTCTGCCTTTGTGGTTGTTGTTTGAGAAGAAGCCCTTCAGCTGGTGTTATCACATGATGACACAAAGTGTGGGAAATGAGACAGTCAACAGGTGCTAAGAGACCCTGAATACCAGAAGCAAGAAAAAAAAAAAGAAGCGAAGATAAATGAAAGTTAGGCCAAAGGGATAGAAAAGCACTAAAAATTTTGAAAATTATTTTCAAGGTAAAAAGAACCCAAGCCAAGAGAATTATAGTCATCCTTGCTGGACCAGAGGAAACACAATGCAAGAACAATGCATTTATAGCCCATATCTTCATGTGTTTATAAGATTTCCCTACTCTGTTACATCAGACTTTCTCTAGGACTAAGTAGAAAAAAAACCTTGATTTACTGCTCTTTATTTAGAAGATTTTTCTTGCAACAGTGAAGCCATGCAACGCTTTGCCTTTGTTGTTTTAGTTGTTGCATTTTCAATTAAAACTTAGTTTCAGGATATGGGTTCCAGGGCAACCACTGGTTCTGGGGCAAATCCAGTCCTAGAGTTGTCAAAAAGTTAGGGAGATACTGTAAGTCAAATGTCATACATTTTATCTTTATTTTTCCTAAGGAAATGAGTATTTGATTGTGCTATCTGCCCAGAGGTCTGTCTGTTTCTTCCTTTGTATGTCTTCTGCCCCATACCTTCTGATTTCACTGGCCAGACTCTATAAATTTCAAAGTGTGGCAAGTATCTCAGTGGAAATTATGATCCTAAGTTTTTCTTGGAATTCAATTCCTAGGTGGAATACCATCCTACATTAATACTGCGGTACAGCAAAAGGAAGGACAACTAAGCAATTACAAAATATATTTGTCTCAATGGCCAATGAACCTGAACGTAGAAGCTGGCCACCAGACACATTAGTATGGTAAGGTCAGCCACGGTATCAAGATATTCTTTGCACTGGAGATATTGAAGGAATTCTTGTTGAGCAGTGGCTATTTTGGTGGAAGTAGTTAAGGGACAAAAGATTCAAATCTGTAGGAAGCCAGCAATTCCTTTGCTTATGGAACCACATATTAATTACACATACAAAACCCCTCTGCAGTCAGAAATATTTAGCGTGCAGTAGGCTATTCAATAAGCATATGCATGAAGAGGTACCCCAAATGCATCTTTAAATGCAATTAAATATGTGTACAAAATAGCTAAGGATTATGTTGATATGTTTATGCATCAATTGTAAACATTCAAATGCTTACTTGCATATACAAATACAATGTACAATTACAGCCCTCAGGAAATTTGATTACCATTTCAGTTTGATTGGCATTATCAATTTGCTCCATACTACTGACAAAAACATCAAGTCCAAATAAAAAAGAATACCTGTACCAGAAGTGTTTTAATACATTGTATATGTATCTATTTACCAAAGTAAGACTTTCAAAATTAGTACAAGACCAAAATTGAACAAAATTAATTGTAAGAATATGTTTCAAAGCAAAGACTGATAATGAAAGATATCTTCTGAAACAAAGGCTGAAACAAAGTTTCAGTCCAAGACATAGTTTTTTCACTGCTATCACCAGTGGGGCACATGGTCCATCGTGGCTTCTCTGCCAGCTCCCTTTTTATGAGTCAGCATGGGATCAAAAGTCTGTCAAACAACAGAAGAAAGATAACACATCTGTAGACCACACAGTTTCATACATGCCTCCACAGCTTTATTCTAACATGACAGAACAGGAGAATCAAAATGACTACTTCCTCAAATCCAGTCACGTGTCTCTCTGTCCAAGCCTCGGTGAGTCGGACAAAAGGCCAAAACTCTCTGTAAATGAGATTAGTATTAACAAGGGAAGTGGGGAGTCACTTGGTCGCTGCTGAAGGTTAGCCTGAGCTCCCGGCCGCTCTACCCAGCAGAGACGCTGCAGTGACCCAGGAGCTGTTCCCCAAGACTTGCTTATTCCACCTACGGCAAACCCTTGGGTTTCACTCCAAGAATGCCAGGAGGGAGAAGTGTGGGGGCAGCTGCTGGAAGAATGGCATGACAGTTTTAATCTTACTGATTTTAAATTTAACCTGCATAAAAGATCAGGCTCTACATGCAAAATAATGTATTGTACTGGGGAAGATTTCTCCCCAGATCAACAAACCAGCAATGAATTACTCTAAAATGAAGTCATCACCTTAAAATTAACCAACAATTCATTTCTTTTAAAATATCTACAGCAACTTTAAAAAATGCTCTTTAACATATTCTAATTTCTAAAGAAATAAATGGTCAGAGAAACCTCTGTCCCTTTTTTTATATGTATGTTTATTATATATGTTATGTATGTTCTTCCAGATGTGACTGCAAGTACAAGGAATAACACTGAAGATCACATTTAATAGGTACAATTCTACACTGCTAATAGTTAAAATAATGAAAATTCCAAAGATAATCATGTCATGTACAATACAGAAGAGAAGATTAAAAACCAAACCAAATGGAAAATCATCTTTAAATCAGCAGCAAGACTCTTCCCTGGAGACTGAGTACCATCAAAATAAAAAATTCTACCAAATAATTGACAGGTGTTGTCAAAAATAGGGTGGAGTGGTTTTAGGCTTATATCCTGAAGGAAGTAGCATGGTACCACATTAAATCAAGCACTGTAAGAATATGAAATCCTACCCACCAAGCTGCTGTTGGAGCTCTAAGAACTGCCATTGCACAGGTGGTTAGGAAAAAGGAGCTAAGGAGGAAGTCTGGAGCACACCGCTTCCCTCTGCTTAAAATGACTTTTAGCACCGCTCCAGCAGTCAGCTAAAATCATCCTGGCAATGTTATAGGCAGTAATGTCAACAAACTATGTTGTTGCTATACTCCCCACAAGAATCCAGATGTAAAGCTCAGTGAAGTCAAACTTGAGTGGTCTTCAGTGGGCGTTGGGTGAGGTCCAGGTTGCATGAGGTGGAGAAGCTGCACTCAGGGCCTGGGAAGAGAAGCAGCCCACACAACCCACCTGATAGCAATCAGCAAGACAGTGCTTCTTGGGTACCTACACAGAGATTTCTCTCTCAAAACACTGTAACCCAAAGGTGAGTTCAGCTCTCTGTTTTGACTGCTCAAAGCTTGTAACAGCTGAACTGAAAGGGGTTTGGAACATGGCATTGCACAACTAGTCCGACAGAATGAACCGTCTGTGCTCCTGGTATGGACTGCTGTGGAAGACTAAACACAAAGTAGTATCCTGAATATCTGAAAATAAAAAAGAAACATCTCATTCTTTGAGAAAAATACCTGCTTCGCATATGAAAACTCTGACCACAGTATGAGTCACTGCAAGTGACTTCTGATGATTCACTGCCATTTTTAAAACTCTGATAACAATCTCTAGTTGTTTCCAAAAACTGTTTTTTTTTTTTTAAACAAAAGGCTTGGGCAGCTTTTCATATCAAAAGCCTACAATTTAGTTTTCTTCTTTTTAAGCCGCTAAACAGCCGTATTAGTGGGCTGTAGTAGGTTAAGATTGCTTACATTTCTTGCTCCTCATATCTTGGAAGGCCGTTTGTCGTGCAGGGCATTAAGATCATGACTGCTCAGTCTCAGACTGTAAATTACTTGTAATGCCAGTGATGGTGGTCATCTCCCAGGAACTGGGCCAAGGGAACAGAGCTCATGCTAGTAGATCACTGGAATGCCACCAGATTATGTCTCTTGGTTACTAACATGGCCTCTGAGTAGTCACTCGTGCCTTACGTGTGCAGGAATGTTTAGTCACTTGCTTACACCAGTATCATTGCTCAGATAAAAATAGCTCAGTTCTGTCAGGTATAACGTTCCTCCCAGTCAAGCATGAATCCCTTTCCAAATGACATAACATAAACTGAAAAAAAGAAAAAGTTTTTCCATATCAGAAAAAGACAGTTGTGGGTTGTTTGAGTCTAGCTAAATCAAAGTAATTTGACACATTCAGCAGTGCCTATGTGGACAGAGTTTAGCAGTGAAAGACTCAGCTCTATAATTACTAGTCCTCTTGCCATTCTCACAGTCTTCTGTCCTAAACCTTTTCTTTCCTTACTTGATCTCAGTTTAGGCATGGTAAAAAAAAAATGTCCTAGCAGTCTCAAGGTATCCAGACAAATTTTGCAGACACCACCTTTGAAAATTGACATTATACAATTTTGGAATAGCTTTGAATAGTTTTGCAAAGTCATTCAAGTTCAATCTGCTTTGCAGATAAATTATTTGAATAAAATAAATTATACACTTCCTAATTTAGACTGCAGGAAGAATTTCTTCAGCCTGTTCATTCTGCATCTGATTACACATCTTATTACAGGTAATATGAAAATTTTGGATAGGAAATACCAATTATCTAACCAAGTTAGATAGTTCTTCCAGTAATCCTGCTCTGAATTTTTACTCTACGGCAAGGCATACATCAGTGATTGCAAGCACATGATAAAAAAAACTGGTCTTGGGTTATTTGTTGCTTGCATCATTGCCGACCATGTGAACACTCCTAATCCATTTCAGTGTAATGTCAAAAAGGCTAACTTCTAACTAAACCGCTCTGTGCCTGGTTTGAGCTAGTCTGTTTGACTTCATAAAGGAATGCTTGTATTTTTAGTTACCAAGTCTCAACTGAGAATCACAGCTAATGGTGAATTTTTCCTAAGCTGTTTGCTAGAAAACTATGTCAGAAATGCAATCAGTTCATAGGAATGTAAGAGTCGACCGTAAAAATCTTCATATTGGGTCAGACCGAAGACTGATCTAACTCAGTATTCAACATCTGTATTGACCAGTAGCAAAAATGCTAAGGAAAGGATATAAGGAACTAGGCCAAGCACTGAGTGATGCTTGTATGTATCAGCAGTCAATAATCAGCATATGGACCCATCCTATGCTAATTTGGCTGATCTCTTTAATTGACCTTTATTTTGGCCTTCTTGCTATCCTATGGCACTGCTTTTGCCCCAGTACACCAGGGCATCACTTGGAAAAAAATATTCTCCCTTTCTTAAGCCTGCTGTCTGCTCATTTTATGGAGTGGCTCAAGTCCTTATGTTGTAAGAAAAAGAAGACAAGAAAAGCTTTTAAAAAAGGAAAACCCAGTTTATTTTGTTGTGTTTGTTGTATTAGCCATTATTGTTTACTTATAAATCAATATAATTGTGCAAGTCCTTACTGAATTTTCCATTTGTTTTTAATGCATGTGGACCTGGCAGTTTATGCCATTTCGGTTACAGTAGGGAGATCAATGCTTTTCTGACTCCTATGGAGACATCTGTTCATTAGCACGCAGGGTGGCCAATATCGCTTTAGGTAAAGATCAGCTAGTTCCTCTGTTCTACACACTTGGGAAGAATAGCATTGCTTATAAAATGTAACAAATGTTTCCTGGATGCTAGCCAATATATTTTTGATCCTTTCTTGATCTTTATTTTCACTAATCCTTTTCTTTTTGTATTCTTGCCTTTTGTTGACATGCCAAAATCCTGTCAGTCTTGTTTCCTCTTTCAAAAAACGTATTTTTGTTAAGTTGAATTAAGCATTCTACCCTGTTGCCAAGAGCAAATTAAGTTCCCCCCCAAGTGAAATCAAATTTCATAAAGTGTCCAGGCAATTAGCTTTAATATGTGGTTGCTGTAACTCTTAATTTTCCCGTTTGAAGGGTTTTCTTTTTTCTCTGCCTTTGTTTCTGAACAGAAGATGCAAGATTCCTTCTCTTCCCTCTGGTTGTGGCCTTTTAGTTCCCCAGCATCCAGCAACCATCCACTGATACCTAGCCAAACCTCACTTTTAATCTATAACCCAAAGGTATGTGAAGTAACAAATTGTTCATTCTTCACCCAGAAAGCTGAGCTGATGGACCAGCCTGCCGGAACTGGAACAAAACTTGAAGAACAGACTTCTGAAGAGCTCTCCCAAGCACCACATTTAAGCGCATCATATGCACACGGAGAAATTTCCCATGATGGCTGAAAACTGTCCCAGATAACCCATGTAACTCAACAACAGAAGTCTTTCACATCAGAAGTTATCTCCTATGCATTTTCTGTCAGGGGTTTGATTTCTGCAGGTTCAAGAAGGACAAAATAGGAGCACATAATTATTCCAAGTAGATGGGAAAGGAAAGGCCCCATTTCAGAAATATCACAACAAAATCCTGCCTGGTGTTTTATGGTGGAATGGCCCAGGTCTAGCTTAGGCTTCTAGCAGCCCTTTGTCATTCTCACACCTACATCATCCTATTGTAGGCTTTCCTCTCTGGGCTGCCTTCAGCAAAGAGGTTTTCCTTACCCCTTCCCCAAACCTTTTGTAATGATGTACAGTCAGGATGTGTAAGACAAGGAATTAGACTTCTCTCTGCTAGCCATACTAAGCACGCTGTGGTGAGGAGGGATGTTATCAGAGCCAAGGAAGCAGTTGTTCCAGTTCCAATAAAAAGTCATCTTATATCAAAAAAAATCCTGGATGGTTTCCCAATGTCAACTAGATTAGGATCAGCTAATTTGTTCATAAGGAATTTGACAGTTTGAACATTACTCAGTCAGCCACAGTCCCTCTCTTTCCTTTGCATCCCCATTTATTTTGGCAGACTTAAGTAGTGCACATGGTAAAGCCATGTTACAGCAACAGCCATTGTGCTATTTTAAACATAACACTACAAGTCAGAGAAAAGCTGTTTGGACGCCAAAGGATATCTATATATATCTACAAAATGACCATTCACACTGCAAATGCTCTAAGGAAGCAACAACTGATTTTAATACATGCAACCTACAATTACATGAAATGCGCTTTTGTTTAAAAAAATTACTTCTCCTCCACAGATGCATGCAGATGTGTTTTCCTGCCTCCCATACTTCACATTGCTGACTGGCAATCCTTGTTAATACAATACTCCTTTAAGCCCAAGATGTGGGTAAGTTTTGCTGTTCCTGTCCTCACCCTTTTCATTCCTACTCACCCCTGCAGCACTCCTCAGTCTACTTCTTCCCTAATTTAATTTTCTCTCAACCCTGTAAGTGGTTCGGAAGGGAGATGCATCTGAGAGTCAGCTGTCCACCCTCATTGACTTTCACTGGGGACTAGGCACTGACTGCCCTTCATTGTTCTGAACATTCCTTTTTGAATTGTAACATGCTAATAACTTAGTCTCTATTTCCAATTAATGTGGCCACAACAGCATCCAGAAATTCATGGCTAGTCTTCGACCTTGCTTGTATTACACCCATTATTGCAGCCAAATCTCCTGCTCCTTCAGGCACCTTAATCTGCACGTAGCCAAGGGCAAGAAGCTTAGTACATATCTCCAGAGAGCGGGCAGAGGGATCCTGGGGGTAGATGTGGTCACAGGTGGGAAGGAAAGCATCTTTTCCTTCAGCTGTTCCATCACTGCCCTGTGGAATGGATGGGAAAGGGCTTAGAGCTAGGTCATGAGGCAGCTTGCATCTTAACCTCCCTTCCTTTTCACTCAAGGCATCCTGGAGTACTCAGCAATTTAAACCCCAGCACAGATTCGTACCACATGGCCTCACCATCATGGCCACATGTGACCTGCTCCCAGTTTCTTGCAGTACAGGAACAACGTTAGCCACCTTGCTCTATTGTAATCAATACCAGAACTGCAGTGCCTGTATCACAGTGCTTCTAAGAAAAGTCTGGGATGTTTGAAAGCAAGTCTGACAGCCTGTGAATTCCCACAGCACCTGAAGTTTCAGAGTAACGCCCTGCTCCCCAGTTTCGTCCTCCTCTTACCCTATTCCACGAGCCACCCCCTACTCCTCTCCATCTTTTTATTTTCTTTCTGGCAGACCTGATTCATGCTCTACTCTATCCTACATGCTTCAGCTTCTTAATCCTCCTTGAGCCTCACCCCTGATAAGACTGACATCTTTATTATTAATGTTATCAAAAGGATGAATTAAAATTAATGCAAGACTTGTAATTCAGCTGCATTGTGGAAGTGAGAAGTCAAGCCAGTCCAAACAGCAAGTGAAACATGCTCAAAGGCACATCACAGCAGCTTTTACAAGAAAACACAGCGTCTTTAGAAGAGCCTAGGCTTCTAAACAGAAGAGAGGAAGGTGCGTGATCATGCAAGGGACAATAAGTATTCACAGAAGCTATTTGTGAAGTACATATGTTACTTGTCAAACATTTTAGGTCAGTTACGTGATCAGTGCAAGCCATCTCATGATATAGCTGTGGTATTTCTATGTCAAACCTACAATATAATCTTCCCTAGAAAAAAATAGTAGATTTTTTATATTGTAATGTCAACACTATTTTCCTAATAACATCAGTCACTTTATTTTTTTCTCTCATTTGCTTATATTAAAAGACAAAGGCTAAAACTAGAAGTATTTTATCCCATATCTTTGAGTTAGTTCATAATGACATATAACATGCAGCTATGGTTTTCAACTTTGGGTGACATGTAGAGGTCACTTTCTTTTTGAATAATGATTTCAGTGTGTTTCTCATTCACTTCAATTCTCATTGCTTTTGAAACTTTATTTTGCAAGTGAAGTAGTACTTAAACTTGTATTTCCTGGCCTTCAGGTTAGGATTTCTACTGTTAAAGAAAACACTCTTGAAAGGCGTATTATTTTCTAAGCATTATTTCCAGGCATGATCAAGTGGGGAAAATATCAGAAAACCTCAGAGGGAAAACAGATTTAAACTATCATGAGGCATAAAAGGCAAGGAAAAAAGTAGCTATGAATGTATTAGAGAGTAGAGGAAAACAATGTATAGATTCATTGCATAGTGTAGGAGGAAAGCAAACATGCCTTCACACACAAACATGAAAGATAAATTGTAATCAGCCACTTGGAAGAAAGTATATTTTAACAAGGACAAAGCACATAAAAAGCAGGTTAAAGAACATTTAGATAAGTGATTTATGTTCTAGCTGGCAGAGCTAGATGAAAATTATTGTAGACCAAACTAGCCAAACTTACAAGTAGCCAAGCTAGCTGATTTTGGAACTGATGAAGATACTTCCCCAAATATTAGTGAGTGCCTTTGGGAACCTGGGAAGGACAAAGGAGGCTCCAGAAAATGAGAAAGGGCAGAAGCCTTTTAAAGAGGGGGAAAGGAAGATGTGAAGATGCCGAGCATCATAAACTAATCAGTCTATAAAAATCTTGGAACAAATTACTGAACAATCCATGTCAAGTGCCTTAAAGATAATAAAGTGATAAAAACAGGCAACAATGGTGTGTCAAGAACAGGTCACTTCTAGCCAAACTAATTTATTTCTTTGATAGGTAACAAACGTAGCGCTGAAGGAAGAAGCAGAAGATAGATAGGCTGCATTTCAACTGCAGTAAAGTTTTCTCATTGTCCACATCTCACAGGGAAGCAAAATCTAGATGTAGTCACCACCAGGTAGATAAGACTGGCTGAAAACATTGGTTTCACATCTAGTTATCAGTGATCCCCTAGCAGAAGAAGAAGGTATCTCAGGTGGATTCTTCCATGGATCTTCTGAATATTTGATATTTCCATAATGACTTGCACAGTACAGTAGAAATCATACTTTAAAAACTTGTGGGCAGCCACAAATACTTTGGTGAAAAGGATCAGAGTTTGCACTAATCTTTTCAAATGGGAAGGTTGGTCAAAATTTAGTGTGCTGAAGATCAAAGGAGAGACCTACACAATGCTGCACAGGAGCAGAACAACACAAACACAAAAGGAGAAACTATGTGACGGTATTCAATAATAGGTTGGACAATAATTTGACAATTACACTTGTGTTTTTTTAGTGGCGATAGTCTTTTGAGGATGGTTCCATGCTTCCATCATTAATTTACACTCAGAAAATTTAAAAGCAGTAGTCTAGATGCTCAGTGAGGGAAAAATGTCTATAGGTCTGCTTGGGAAAAGTCAGTTTTCCTGATTTATGAGAGGTCACGGATACTGGCATTGAGGACCAGGGCAGACTAGCTGAATCTTAAAAATTGGTCTCTTGCTTTTTGGCACAAAGCTGGGACATCTGAACAAAATAAGGGAACTTAGATTAACTTCCAGGTTAGCTGGCTGAGAGTTGTGGGGGCTCTGCCCCTGTGGATATCACTTCAGCAAATGTCATTTATTTTTCATAGCAACCACAGTCTGTAGGTGCAAGAATAGGATAAAAGGGAGGAAAAAGAAAGCACTATTTACAGTTTGTCTTTTTTTCACTTAGCTCTCACACACAGAAGTGATTCATTTTTACCAATAAGGAAAGTAAGGGTATCCCTTTCATGAGTCAGATTCTTTTTTTTTTTTTTTCTAGCGGATTTCTCTGGTTTCAGTGTTTCTTGATTTTGCTTTTAATTCCATGTGACAGTGATAAGCTCAGCAGTAAAAAAGTGGCCACCAAATGAGCTTTGTCCCCATCCTATCTTCCCTAGTATTTTTTAACTACATTGTAATTCAGGACTTCTTGTTGCTAATAACAGTCTGAAGTGATTGTTTCAGTTCAGTCTGAGGTGCCTAAAATTATGGAAGACAACAAATACGCACCTTGTTTGTCTTTGGTCGGGAGACACAAAGCCTCATTGTATCAGGCCGTATTTCATAGACAGATGAGTAGATTGAGGACTTACCTGTAGTCCTGGCAATTGGAAGACCTTGATCAGCTTTTCTGAAAAAAAAAAATCAACAGATTTTATACATACAAACTTAAATTTCATAATTTAGCACTGATGCAACTCATCTGGCCCTCCCAAATCACATCAGAAATTAATCAGCCATAGAGAGGTAAGGCTGAAAGGGCTCAAAAGTATTCACTGACTTTGCATGCCTCTGTTTACGGTTGTCTGGCTTTAAACACTTACCAGCAGGTGTCTAAATTAGGCTATCTAAAAAAAGAAGAACCCAAAATGTGGGGGATTTTTTATAAAAGATTTCCCCAAGTGACTTGTTGAAGGATTTTGGGTGAGCCAGTGCTCCACAAATGGCAACTGAGGACCCAATCCAAAATTGACTGAAGGACATGGTCAACTTGTATGACTCTCACGTCTCTGGAAGTGGCAATCACAATGTATGCCAGATTGTGTAGTATAAAGCATATGTTACAGGGTTCTCAGGCAAAGAGGTGGTCATTTTCATATTGAAACTCTATATTGCTTTTCTATGCACCTGGCTAGATACTTGGTATACAGACCTTGTCTTCTCTAAAAAGGAAAAAACACCCTAAGTAAGTGAAGGCTGTTTTTCACAGAATCATAGAATAGTTTGGGTTGGAAGGGACCTTTAAAAGCCATCTAGACCAACCACCCTGCAATGAGCAGGGACATCTTCAATAAGATCAGGATGCTCAGAGCCCTGTCCAACCTGACCTTGAATGTTTCCAGGGATGAGTCATCTACCACCTCTCTGGGCAACCTGTTCCAGTGTTTCACTACCCTCATTATAAAAAATTTCTTCCTTCTGGTCTAAATCTACCCTCTTTTAGTTTAAAAACATTGCCCCTT
This sequence comes from Eurypyga helias, assembly GCF_000690775.1. Lineage (NCBI taxonomy): Eukaryota > Metazoa > Chordata > Aves > Eurypygiformes > Eurypygidae > Eurypyga > Eurypyga helias. The sequence continues at coordinate 19,863 of NW_010256994.1, read as the reverse complement.
GTCCTATCGCAACAGGCCCTGCTAAAAAGTCTGTCCCCATCTTTCTTATAAGCCCCTTTTAAGTACTGGAAGGTCAGAATAAGGTCTCCCCGGAGCCTTCTCCAGGCTGAACAAGCCCAACTCCCTCAGCCTGTCCCCATAGCAGAGGTGCTCCAGCCCTCTGAGCATCTTCGTGGCCTCCTCTGGACTCGCTTCAACTGGTCTATATCCTTCTGATGTCGGAGGCCCCAGAGCTGGACGCAGCACTGCAGGTGGGGTCTCACAGGAGCAGAGTAGAGGGTGGGAATCACCTCCCTTGACCTGCTGGACACACTTCTTTTGATACAGCCCAGGATATCTTTGGCTTATGGGCTGTGAGCACACATTGCTGGCTTATGTCCAGTTTTTCATGCACCAGTACCCCCAAGTCCTTGGCAGGGCTGCTCCCAATCTCTTCATCCCACAGCCTATATTGGTACTGGGGGTTGCCCCAACCCATATGCAGGACCTTGCACTTGGTGTTGTTGAGGATCACATGGGCCCACTTCTTGAGCCTGTCCAGGTCCCTCTGGATGACATCCAGTCCTTCAGGCATGTCAATCATACCACTCAGCTTGGTGTTATCTGCAAACTTGCTGAGGGTGCACTCGATCCCACTATGTCATTGATGAAGATATTAAACAGTACTGGTCCCACTACGGACCCCTGAGGGACACCACTTGTCACCAATCTTCATCTGGACATTGGGCTGTTGACTACTCTGGATGTGGCCATCCAACCAATTCCTCATCCACCAAACAGTCCACTCATCAAATCCACATCTCTCCAAGTTAAAGAAAGATGTTGTGGGGCACCTTGTTTTTTATTCAGTTCATTCATGATCTATGCTACAAACCTGAAACCAAGGAAGATAAAATCTTTAATCTTTCTCAGCTAGTCAAGTGCCTGAGGAACCTACTATAATCACTGTGACTGGTATCTAAAAAGTGTACCTTTTTATTGGACTTTCTGGACTAAAAAAAATCTACACAACAAGTGTCGCTTGGATACCAGCCATTCAAGTATTCTGATGCTAGACTTCTACCTCAGTTTTCATCTCCCTCAAAGGCTTATTGCATAAGATTTAAAAATTCGAAACATCTTAACTTTTTGTTATATCTAGAGCTCTGTTAAAATCCTTACCTCCCTCTCACAGGACTTAAAAACTCCAATTGTCGTGTCTTCCTCAAGATTTTATCAAAGATGAATTAACATAGCTTGAAATGCATCCCTTTTCTATATAAATGAAAGGCCGTATTTATTCTTTTAAGTTATCACCGGGAGAGTCAGGGTATGAAAATAAAAGATTTTAATGATATAGACAGAGAGACAGTTTTGGAGAAGTTAGACTAAGCACCTGACAGTGGCAGAGTGCAAACAGAGGTGAGAAAGGAGGTCAAATGTGTATCAGTTAAGTACACCTGTGAGAAAGTAGGTGTGGAGGAGAGTTCACTTAAGAAAAACAGGGAAATGCAAAAGTTCATAAAACACTGGCAACACTGCCAGGATTGTTGTGCTCCCATCCTTCCCCAGCCATCTTGTTGGAAAAATCAGGGCAGTATTTGCTTGCCTTTTAATAAAGGAAATTGGGGCAGGTTAAGAGGTTTTCTGACTCTCTTTACACAGGCTTAAGTGGAGGAAGAAAATTCCAAGATATTGGAGTCTCTAAGCACAGAACTTGGCTTAGCATTTATCTTTGTAAGCGAAAAAGTATTTTTTTTATTTTTATGAGATCTTTACTCAAGCAAGATAATACCTGACCAGCAACAAGTTGAAATCCAGTAGCCACAGGTAGGATGGTAGCACTGGCATCCTTATTCCTGGGTGGGAAGCAATTCCAGGTTAGCTGCAAAGGGGACACAGTTGACCATCTCAGCACCCAATTTCCACTCAGTGTCTACCTTAACAAGTAGAGCAGCTCAACAGGCATGGATCTGCTGCATGGAATGGTTGATGTTGGGGACCCGTGTCCACCCGGTGAGCGTTTCAGGAGGTGTAAACTGCGAGTATCTGTAGTCTGGCCCCAGGCACTGACAGCTGGTCAGTGACGGACTGCACTAGGTGTGCTCCGGCCGTGCGCTCCCAGCTTACTTGCACCTCAGAGGAAGGAGGAATCCAGGCTGTGCGGTCCCCAGCCACTCCGCAGTGCAGACTGAAGCACAGCAAACAGAGCTGGGTGAATGGGGGCTCACGTCAAAAGTGCGACCACCATCTACAGTGAAGGCACGGGCTGTCCCCTCGCCTGGGAGCCAGCCGGGTGGGCTGGCAGCAGGTGAGCCTGGCAGCCAGGCCCAGTCCCCGGCAGGAGGCAGGTGGAGAAAAGCCAAGGCTTTTTTGGCCAGGCAAGCTCAGGCATGAGCCAGGCACCTAGCTGTTTGGTCATGTCCACACTGGAGCGTTTCTTACACAGGCAGAGAGAAACAAAGTCTTAGAGGCCTGATGAATTTCAGTCAATGACTAGCAGTGGTTTCAGGACCATGTTTTTTAAAGTATTATTTTGCTGCCTAAGTAACATTTAGGGACCTTTCTAGCACTTTAAGTAATTTGTCTGAGGCCACCACAGACATCTGTGGCAGAACAGGGAAATAGACCTTCATCCCCAGAGGCTCTGGCTAACACCATAACCGCACCAGCGTCCTTCCTCTTTTCTCCTTCCTCCTGGCTGGTCAGAATCAGCTTAAATTCACATAACAGGAACATGTTTTGATCACAGAGCGATAGGACCTTGAGAGGCATTGCCGAAAGGCAGCTCTTACTCACAGGGAGACACTTCAATCACAAGAGAAAGGTCCCCATGGCACCTCACAAGCTGCACAGAGCCCACAGCAGTCAATCAAGTACAATATGGTTGCGGTAGTATGAAACAAGAGGCAGTTGTGGAGGTGCAAGAGGAAAGGAATTGATAAGGTAAAAGAAAAAGCTAAGAAAGATACGTATTTATTTGAAAGAAAATAAAGTTCCTAGCTATGATCCTATTTTACTCAAGGGCAAAATTTCCACTGATTTCAACAAGACAACTGAATGACAAGCCACACGCATGACTAAACAAAGTGAGCCACCAGTGTGCAATTTAGAACTGTCTCTCACGGTGAGCCTCTGAGTGGCCAACATTTATTTCATCCTGTATCAGTCGGAAAATCTAAATATTAGAATTCCTTTTTCCAATTGTAATATGGTGTCAGTATTTGTTTTGGTTAAGTCACAATATTTATATTAGGTCTTGAGGTTTTGGCCAGTGCTATGAGAAGAAAAGCTAAAATAGTAAGTACAGAATGCCCTGTATATTCAGTACATCAATATATAGAACATGAAAATTGAAATTATAGACCATACTGGTAATTTCCTTCAAAATCTTTATAAAAATCAGTACATTCACATGAAAATATTTTAATTTAACTGAACAAGCATTTAAACATTTCCACACAACTTTCTGTTCATTATTTTTTACAGGCTGTGCTTGCATGAACAGGAATTTTAATTCCAAAGCATAAAGCTTGAGTTTTCAAAACTCAGGGAAGTTACCATGCTCAAAATCTTGCTCCTTCTCATGGAGGAGCCTTGCCAGTTAGTTTTAATGAAACCGTGATAGCACCTACTACCTTTTGCAAGCTTTGGATCAGGCCTTTGTTGAAAAATCTTTAATTATATTCTACATTACAGTAAAATCTAAAGACATGGAAATTAATCAAAAATAATTGATAGATGTTTTTCTCAAGACTTGTCCTAACTTGCTGTTTAGTCCACTTTAGTCAAATATTTCATTTGTAATACTTTATTGGGTGTAAAAACCAACAATAAAGGTAAATTGAAATTAATGGAATTTTTTTCTCTGTATATATAATAAGCTCTACAACAATTCACATTGCCTAATTACAGTGCCAGAGGAATATAAAATCGTAGAAGGATAGAATAGTTTGGGTTGGAAGGGACCGTTAAAGGTCATCTAGTCCAACCCCCCGCAATGAGCAGAGGCAATACATATGCTGTGTGTTTCCATTGTACACACAGAAGTAGCAATGTATATGTGAATTGCTACCAAATATTCTGATGTTTAAATTTTCTTGTATTATGTTTGAAAAATTAATACAAGATCTCATTGAATTATTCATCCCCTATTCTGTCCTTTATCCTAATAAATAATGAAAAAAGTCAGTATCTCAGAAAAATTATATGGAATAACATGTGGACCTGTTTTTTTACAACTATCTAGGTTTTTTATCAGGGTCCCAGAGTCTGAGCTTCTGCAGGAAGGGAAAAAAATGTCTCAGCTCTGGTCCCAGGCAGTTGGGTGAGTGGACAGGGAAGAGGAATAATGCTGGGTTTACAACTCTACCATTAGGAATGGGAATGAGTGGGGTAAGAGGAATGAAAACAAGAGACAAGAAGAATATCTGATCTCATATGCTTCCCTTGAAAACTGAGAAGAGAACAGTGCTGATTATCAGCTTAATGCCAGGTAAGAAGAAATTGCATTTCCAAATTTGTAGCAGAGAGTCAAAATACTGAGATTTTCTGTATAAACCTGAAATTCCAAAAGGTTTCTGAGGAAACATCAAAACAACGGTATTAAGACACTAAATGTTGGAATACTTCTGCTACATGATATCAGTGTACCAATACAAAGTGTTACTCTTCTTTCTAATGTTAAATGGAATATAGACATCATATTAGCACTAATGTAAAAATTTTAGAAAAATAAAAATGTGAATCAAATAAAAATTAAATAACACAAGAAAACTGTAATAACATATGTAAGCTGATATTGCCAGTAAGATTAAAATAATTTAAAAATTAAATAAATCTTGTAAAATATTTGTATTTTGACAGTAGAGTGGCATTTTCAAATAATTTTCATATATTGTGAAGGAATCCAGTAATGAAGATTGTAAGGAAATTACACATTTTGGTCGTGCTTGTCCTTTGTCCTTTCCTTTTTGGTGTGTGTGGGTTGTTTTTTATATTTTTGGTCATTTTTGGTTTTGAACAATAAAATGTGCAACTGGAGATATTAGTATCTAGTTATTTGTGTATAAAGGAGAAAGAATATGATAGGATATGATAAGGTTTTAAATAAAAATAATATAAAACAAATGCTCATCCCACTTACAGTCAGCACTTCCCTGCTGATATGCAACACCATGTAACATGGTTCTTACTTTAAGAGTAAAGCAAGCTGTCCTGAGAAGTGTGGGGGATAGTATCCAGAGAAAGACCACGCCAGAGCAAACAGCTTAAGCTGGACCCTGCGCTGCTAAATGTTTCCTTACACAGGGCTGCTGTGTCCCTCCAGAACCCCACAGCCAGTGATCCTGTGCCAGCTGATTTGGTTTCATCCCTGTGCCAAAACCTGCACAGGGTCTTAATTCCTGCTACCTCTCTGTGGCTTGAAAAGCAGAAGAAAAAGATACCAGGTAGGAAGTTGCTTACAATTATTCTGCTATATTTTATGAGTTCAGATGAGGGAATTTCCCATCAAGGTGAAGGAGAAAGCACACCTGTAAAGACTGAACATCAGCAATAATTTGGCATAGCCTCCTTCCTGCTCTGAAACTTGCTGGAACGTTTTTCCCTTTTTTTCAATCTCTCTTTTGTGTTACAGCTGAAAAACAATACACCGTTTTGAAGCTGCGAAGCTGTACTTTCCCACCTGCTCACGTCTTAACATGACTGGGCTATTTTTGGTTTAGAAAAACTGAAGAACTGCGTTTATACCTCCTATACGTCTTTACCTTCCAGTCTCGCTCTGTGATTTATCTTCCCTCATTCACTCTCTCTCCCATGTGTCATTGTGTAGAGGCTCCTTAAAAACTGCCACACCCTCTGTACTTCAGCACTGGGACAGCCTGGGCTTTTCTCGCCTTTGGATCGCTCGCTTGGATGTCGCTCTGCTGATAGAAGCCCAGAGTGCAGAAGGGAGATAAACCCCATTGCTCCTATAGAAAATAACGGTTGGACAAGAGTTGACCAAAATACGTTCTGAAAGGGCCTGATCTAATATCCCCTGCAATCAATGGAAGGCCTTTAACTGACTTCAGCAGGTCTTAGATAAGGACCCACATTAATATTATTTCCATTATCATTTGCAACGGAGGCTCTGAGCATTGCTGTACAGCGTGTTTTGTGAGAATAAGAAACAAATATGGGATGGTATGTTTCTCTCTGCTGTTTTAAAAGATCATTAATTACATGCAAATTTTTGCTGGCTTTGTTTTCTTTCTCGCTTTTACAGATCATGTTCCCTTGTTAGAGGTCATCCATGTGTTTTGAGATCACTTAAGCCTCAACAGAAAGATAAGAATATTAAAAATCAACAAGGAGGTTTTTCTCACAAATAGTTTAGGCATTTGCGGTGATTAAATGTTAAAGAAAAAAGGCTTTGGAATAATTCAGATGAAAGAAAAAGTCCCACCTTATTTGATCATGTCTCACTTGTGTGGGTGATACTAATACCACTATCCTTTATGTTGCGTTGTATTCCAGGAAGAAACAGACCTAAATATCTGATATAAAAACCCAAGCTGAACTTTCTCAGGCCAGAGATGTTGGAGGCTTAAAAAAAGGCTTAAATACTGCTCCCCTTTTAGAAAATGGCCTAAATACAATGTAATAGCAATCTGTAGAGATCAGAAAAAATTAATAAGGCTGTCTCTGCCCCTGTTGACCTCCACTGTGTGGAAAAAAGGAAGTGGAGCAGGAGAAACTTCTAAAAGAAGATCTCTCTCAGAGAGTTTTTGCTTCAGTAACTTTCCATTTGATTTATATCACAATCGTTTCAGTGACTCTCAAGTACTTTAATGGATTAATTTTGCAACGTCCTGTAAGGGACGGAAATGTTATTGCCCCTTGTAACAGTCCTTAAGCTGGACCTGCTGAAGCTAGATGATACGCTTTGGGTCATGCGACAGATGTATGGCAGCATGCAGTCCTCTTAAGCTCAGTCTGACAAGCAAGCTCAGCAACTCCTCAGTGACACTTGAGCACCTGAGGAAGGTGTGTACCTGTGCAGTTTGCTGCTGGCTGTTGCTCTTCAAGTCATCGCATCTAGGATTGAGCTTCATGTGTTGTGTTCTGGCCTTTGTCCTGCTCATCCAGATGATTAGAAAAATCCTCTGACTCTGCTATCAACAGAAGCAGCCGTACAACAGCATGCAAGGAGCCTATTAAGGAACTGACAACTAAATTTGGGGTTGCATCTGAGTCTGAATTCTGTCTATACTTACATATACACATATGTACACATCTGTTTCTATCAGGATCTAACAAGCTGGTTTTTACACCACTTTTTTACCTTCTCTCCCTGTTTTATTCCACATCCTCACCCACCATCTCTGCCACTCTAAAGTTTAAGAGCGCTTTTAAAATTGTAGTTTGTATGCCCAAATCTCAACACAAGAATGGAGCAACTAACCAATAAACCCTTGTCAGCCACTTCTTATCTCTAAGAAGTATCTAGTAACTTCTCCAAGTACTTTAGCTTGTAGGTTTTACTAACAGTACACTGAGAAGTGTATGTAACTAGAGAGCTTAAAAGAATGTACATAGATCACCAGTGAAGTTTGACTGTATTAAAATTTAAATGGTTTTTATATTACATTTTCTATTGAACTGATGCAGTAAAGTGAATTCAGACCATATATGATTCATATAAATTTTGATCTCAAATGGATAGTTAAGCTAAATTAATATTAGTCAGGCAGAGCAAAATAATAGCATTTATACCATGTTTTGTGGTGGTTTTACTAAGTTGTTTTCCAATGTGATTTCAAGCTAAACAACTTGAACTTTGGTAAAGACAAAAACCTAAGTATGGTCTCAGTACTCAGAAGGACTAAACTGCTGACAAAGTTACAGAATAGCCAAAATAGAAGGATTTCTCACAAGTGGCTACCAAGTTTTAACACAAGGACAGTTAAAGGTGGGGGAGAGATCCCTCAGTTTGCAATACGGTGGGAAGGGGAGAACAGTGATTTGCCAGTCACACTTTTCTGAATCAAGGAAAAAAAAAAAAAAGAAAAACAAAATATGAAAGCCTTGAAAGCCTCAGGAAACTTAACTATAACTGTATGTCCAAACAAAGCTCCATGAGATGGTAATACAGCCAGAAGGAGACTCTGCGAAGTACTTGCCAAGATCTAACTCTATGAGAATAATTAAGTTTGAGTTTGAGACAACCAGATAATTGTTATTTCTGAAAAAGGATTGACGGGTGGTTTTCTAGTCATACACCATTGGCACTCGAAAGAACAGCACTGAGATGACCCTAAGAAATAAGTTGTCCATTTAACAAATTGTATGAGACAGACATTACAAAGTATTTCCAGCTAATGAAGGGACACAAAGCATAGCAAGCGTATGCAATCAAAGCAGTAGGCAGTACTTAGAGACTGATCTTGATCAGAGACATGCTAGAAATGCAAACTGTAAGAAATGCCAGAGGAAGGGTAATTTTTCAGTCCTTTGTTGAACAAAGGCACCCAGGAGGAGCATGCAGGGCCATTCTTCCCAAGCTCTATGACTTCTGTCCGTAAGTCTGATGAACCCTGGAAAGTGGATTTCCTACTTCATGGTACAGGCCTGGTGTTTCTATTATCAAAGACAATATACAACAATCTTCATTACCAATCCAAGCTAAAATAAACCAGTGTTGCCCTCGGTAGCTCAGCGGGAGGACTGGAGTCGAAAGGGCAGTTTACAGAGGAGACAAGATACAGCGGCTGTTAGCTCAGACCCAGTGTGTAGGAAGGGTACAGGGTAACAGCCTCTTGAGCTGTAGTGTCATACCAGTGCAGCTGATACAGAAGTTTAAAGGCAGTGTCTGAAGAATGTGTGTCTCTTGAAATATGAGGAAAGAAGGACAAAAAGCTGGTGAGGCAATTCCCTTGTAGCAGTGACACAGAGCATCAAACCTCATTTCTCAATGAGATGCAGAAGATCTAGCCAAGGCATCCAAGTGCCACAGTAACAGATCCTGCAGGCTGAAAGATAGCATGCATCTAGACCAAAACCAAACCATTTGGCCATCCTTTTAATTTTGAAATTGATCTTTTGGTACTGGCAATATTTCCCCCTTTCCAATGCCAGAGGCTAATTGAGGAAGGCCTGAGCCTTTCATATTTCTGTACTCAGTACATGTACTTGATCAAAAGGAGGTCAAGAAGGTTGGAGTGTTTCCTTGAAGTTCATAAGTGCACCAGTGTTTCCCTGAATCAGGGCCTACATCACCATTACTAATTCAGAGAGCGCAGGAGATAACTGCAAGTGAAGAGCATCTTCCTCACGCAAAGGGAAGTACCTGGTGTGTTTCATGCTACTCTCCTGTGAAAGCAGACCAATGGAAGACACTCATTCTACAAATGAATCTCCTGCGAGTTTCACTGTTGCCTATAGTAACCCTGAGGTCATTCTCCGCAGTCAGCTCATCTCTATCAGAAAGGAAAGGACTATAGAATGACGGGCCCTTTCCAACACCCATTAAAAAAAAAATTGTGTACTGTACTGAATTGCCTGAAAATGTTTCTTGTAAAACCAAGAATATACCTGGTATTGCTACTTTACATGTAAAAGAGTCCTCTTTCTTTCTTCTCTTAAATGAAACCATGTAAAGCTTTTATGGCTTATTGCTTACACAAGATTTCTTCTAATAGAGTATTGGGGTAAATTACTCCTAAGTCAGGCCTGGCCTTGTCTTACAGAAAGTTTTGATAACAATGGATATCCCAACCTGTCATCCAGTTAAAGAACCAAAAAGCTCAATATATTTATCCTGTGGAAGAAAGCACAGACACCACAGGGTCAGGGAAATTTACAGGCCATTGCTGTTTGGGAAAGTCAAAATCAACAAAACTACATTTGCCTGACCAGAACCTTACAGAGTAAATAGTCACGAAATACCCCTGCCTTTTCAAACAGTAGTGAATTGCTAGCTACAAGCAATAAAAGCATAGTCTTTTGTAGATTTAGGGTAATCCCTGCAACCTGGAGAGGAAACTGAAAATAGAAGACAGGATGGCCCTGAGGCTTTTAGAAACTGCTGAAAAACCCCACTATTTCTAGAGTAGCCTACAGCATGTGAAAACAACCAGAGAATCTCTGAATTTTGACACTTTAGGAAGGCAGTAAATAACAAAGGGTGATTTTCTGATAATAGCAGCTTTGTCTAAGGAAGGCCAGAAGAGTGGATATCAATCTTTGTGCACTAGAGGGAGAGAAATAGCCAGCTGGGCTAGAATATTAGCCAAAATACTTATGAACTGTGTGGTTGCCAAGTACAACTAAAATGTCACTGGGAAGGTTAAGAGTATGTTTTCTTACTGGGGAATTCCAGAGGAACTATTATGGAAAAAAAAAAAAAAAAAAGGACCATGGTTTATAGGGCAAGGTTTCAAAGCTTTTTTGGCAAGATATAATTTCTACCGCATTATCGCCAGCCCTCAATATCCTCAAGCAAAGGTAGAGACTGGAAGAAATGTGCAGACAAGGTGATCCTTCCCTGGCACAGTTATGTACAGATCGGCTTCTGTTATGTCAGCTAAATAAAACAGACCTTGCAGAGAAGCACTTGCCATCTCACTGACCAACACCTGAAGAAACTCTGTCTGTCTATCTATCTGTCATCTTCCTAGCTATTTATAGAAGATAGAGGTTTTACAGACTGCATTATGACAGTGTCCATCTGTCTCTGAACCATTCAGATCTAAGATGGGTATTTAGATGAGGAGCAAAGGTGAACACTGCAAAATCATAGGAAAAGTTTTCTCAGAAAAATCATGTGAGTACTCTTCTACAAAAGAGTAGAAATATCATCAGAATTACCTAAAACTGTGCAAATTTAAACAGAAACAGCCATGTTGCCTCTACTGTTTGAAAAGGCAAGAGGTATCTGAGGTTAAAAAATCACATGAAGCAACTTCTGGTAGTGTGAAAATAGGCTTAATACGTATCTGCTTCGGTTGAATGTTCTTATCCTCTGCAGTTGCATAGTCAAAGGAACTGGTGCAGTGTGAACTGGTACAGGACTTACGCTCGTGTTTAGAGCAACCTGAAGGAGCAGCTCCTGTAATCTGGTGATGAAATTCATTTGGCTAAGTCTGAAAATGAGAAGTGGACCATTTAAGCATTGTCATTGACTACTACATCATTTATATTAGAAACACTAAAAATGTTTCTCAGTTCTGTCCAACCTCCTCCAGAATTACATTTTTTCTAATCCAGAGTAAATGCTATCAGCTGCATTCTTCACCTCTAGAAGGCACTGGCACTTCAGAGGAGAGAATTTGTGCCTCTCTGTGTGTTAGCTTACTACACTGAAATTTAGGCCATCCGAGGTTAATGTTGATGCCCCTTTCTGTGTAATCAGATAACTCCTGTATGTCTGTCAAGAAGTAATTTGTCATGGCTCCATAATGGCACTTAGATGGTGTGTTGCCACTCTTGTCTTCTAGTACCTCACCCTAGGAATTGAGTCTTGCTCTGCAGTTACATTTGGGAAGAGAGTGGGAGTATAAACAGACGCTGGCCTTCTCATCAAATTAGAGCAACATCTGACAAGTGATGGATCAGTAAGGATCAATGCTTTACTTATTCATATGCACCCCCCAGCAATTTAGCTGGTTCCCTAATTGTCTTATTTAAGAAAAGTGAGTTGCCTCTACTTGTCTTCTATTTCTATCCACTAAGCACTAAGGATCCACCTTGTTTTATCATTCTCAGAGCTAATAAAGGTACTATTAACTACTATCTTTTTCACAGGAATCACACCCAGTGCAAGACAGCTCTCTATTAGTGACCAGTTTAAAGAGTCAGACACTCAAGAAGATGTAATTGTTCTGCATTTTGCTTATGTAAAGTAGATGTATTTTAAAAATATCACTCTTCAGAGGAACTATGATCATACCTGTATTTCCAATTGAGAAAAGGGAATATCCCTGAAAATTGCAATTTGCCTAAATCTGGAATAAAAAATATTAATGAAAGTTCCATGTGAAAACATAGAGAGAGGCAAGGCACTAAGAAATCATGTATGATTGCAAATGAACAAAAAATGAACTGAGCATAACAAAATTATTATACTTGTGCTTTATTCTCAATGAGCCCAGTAGTAAATATTTTATTACAGACTTAAGACTAATAAGTAACTAAGTAAAGGAAATCTTTTCCAATAATAATGTTGCATGACAAGTCCCTCAGCCAGTTTTCACAGGAAGGAAAGGAAGAAATATCCAACTTTGACCTGAAAGTACAGACCAGAAAAGCTGTCTTTGGCTGCATCTGATTCTAATCTAGCAATAATATCCTCATCAAACTGAAGTCCAAACAATTGCCCCTACCACAAGTTCACCTCCGACAAGAAGTTAAGCACTCCTGGTGCTCAATTTCTGTAGAACCTCCAAAAATAGCTGAAGAATCGCAACCCAACTGCTGATCTGGTGGTACAACAGGCAGATGATGGGCCAGCTCCCTTTTCACGTCTCTGTGTGTTTTACAGTGCTGACAACACTAGAGCTTGTTTTCGTCAGTATACTATCCCGATATGACTCAGAAGACATATGGAGAATAGATATGTGTACTACCAAGATTCAATTTTTAAAGTCACTTTTCTGTTCATAACCACACTGAAAAAAAAAAAAAAAACCAAACCCAAAAAGACAAACCAACAACCACCATGCAACAGAAAAGTGCTAAACTGACAAAAACTGTCACTAATAGTTGTCTAAATCATTAGCTGGTCATCTTCTGCCCTCTAACTTCAGTGAGATGGTAGGGGGGAAAGGTGCTTGATATATAACTATAAAAAACGTCCATTTGAGGAAAACTCTTAGTTTAACAAACCTGACCACGCTCTATTTTGTAAAATGAAAAACTGCGCGTTTATAGCAGCTGAATACATGACCCAAATATATTGGTTACTATTCACAAGAAGGAAAAAAAAGAAATAAGATTCACTTTGCCATGGAGACTTTTGCATCACAATACGCCCACAAAATAAGAAGTGCCTAGAAACCCGACAACAGGCACTTGGGAAGTCCACCTTTAAAGCTCTATGCATAATACAGCCAGCTGCTGGGCGATCTGGAATCCATACTAGAAAGCAACAGTAGATGGCCTACTTTTCACAAAAAGTGAGAGCTACAGAAAACCACATTGTGCCATAGGGAGGGGAAGCACAGGCATAGCCTTCATTATTAATTGGCGTACAGAGAAAGAGCAAGCAGAAACAAGACTAGTGAAAGAAAGAAGGGAATTCTCCCCGGAAACATATGGGAAGCACAAAACAGAAGCAATAAATCATTAAAGAATGGGGATACAAACACCAGCGTGTCCAGAAAGTGCAGTCATTAGTAATGTACGTAATGAAAGCACTGGAAGTGTGAATGCAAAAGTTAATGGCTTCTTCAACACGTGTGTGAGAGCGCACGGCGAAAGACCGGGGTATCTAAATAAGAAATGTATGAAAGAGACTTCCAAGTATCATTTTCTATATAACTCACCAGTCTTCACTAAAGGGAGAAGTAAAGGAAAGCACAGAAAATTCCACTTTGACACCTGTCTTTTAAAGCTGTTTTCATTTTCACAACTTGTCTTTGTAGTGTCTGCACAGCAGAGCTCCCCAAGCCGAGCACTGTCAGCAAGTCTCCCTGGCTGCAGACCTGGTTTTCTTCTCACCTATGTCACCGGTCCACTGGACCAACTCCTTTTTATAAGCATCCATCAAGGCTAATTTTCAGGCTAACCTTGCCATGTAAACCCAATGCAGACTCGAATCCCTGAAGAAAACGCAGCACCCAGACACTGATGAGGTGCCCTCAGTTCAGGAAGCCGAGCATAAGCCTTCTCAATACTTTTGACTATCCTTTTCCTATTTGGTTGAGCTCTCAAACCACAAGTTTCCGAATGTTGTCAATTGACATTTACAAGGTACCTCAAGAAATATTATTTTCAGGCCCCCAAAGCACTTCCAACCCTGGAAAACCAGTACATGTAAACGAATGCAGATGCAATGTCACACGCAATCTGAGGAGTTTTTGCTAAAAGCAAATCATTTGGTGAAGGCGTTTTCAAACAGGATATACAAAGTTTGCTGGACACGGATACCCAGTAATAACATGGTGATTGCTTCAGAGTTGTCTAAGCGACAGCGATCACCTATTTAACCACTTGGTCTTGCTTCTAGTCAGGATCCAGCAAATTTCTTTCAAAACTAACGGTGTGATGTAGAAGTAGTTTAATTGAAGTAAATGGCAGCACTTATGAGCACAATGATGACCGGAAGGAGCGCAGAATTAATTGTATACATGTCCTTACTGCAAGCGTAATTTGACTAGCTCTTGAACAGCTAGTAAGGGTAACAAGGGTTGCAGGGTATAAAATGGAAGTGATTAATTCTGTCTTCGCCTGAAAAAAATTACTTTTCTTGCCAATCGTTTGGCACCTCCTACTGACTAATACAGAAAGGAGTGACATAGGGCCTGAGGATGTAAAACAAATACAGTGAGAAATGAAAAGCTTTACCATCTAGCCTACATTAGGCTACCACTGTGAGAGGCTAAGTGTAAAGGAAAATGAAAAAAGAAGGGGATGGGGGATTGATTCCACTTCACAACATTCAGTTATTCCAACGCTGGGAGAAGGTTTAAAAAGGGGAAGGTTATAAGCCTCTAAAATACTGGATTTTAACAACATGGTAATGGACTAAGTGGGAAATAGGGGTTTGTGTGTGAAGTGTAACTGCCCATGACAAATCTACAAGAACAGGCTAACCTATAGAATGTAAGAAAAGGCTGCAACCAATGAGTTAGGACCACAGAAGGCAGCACATCTCCATTACATATCTTCCAGCACAAGGAGAAATGAATGAATTTTCCAATGGGCTTGACCAGACAAGAGTCTGCCCACTCTTTTATTTAAACTGGTGCAAATCAAATGTATTTCCTTCCAGCGTACCAAGTCAATAAAGCACGAGGGGAAGGCGACTGCTCTAAGCGGGAACCAGGCCTTCCCAGTGACGTGACAGCGAAAAAAGGGCAAACGTAAGCAGTTGGTGTCTATGGGACGTTGCTGTGTTCTGCGTCGCACAAGTGGCTAAACTTGTGTTTGCCCTCAACTACAGGCGTACGGTTTATAGATTAAGCTCTGCTTTCAGGTACAGCCAGGTAAATCGATAGCAGCTCGAGAAATACCACTGAAGTCACTTTGCATTTACAAGAGCAAAAATGGAAGAGAAGCAGCAGGCTGAATTCTCTATAAAACCGGTGCAAAGGTGCACCTCTGTCAGAGGACACTTTTAAAAGCAGCTACAGAACAAAAGCCTCTCTGCTTGCCAGCCAGGCGTACATTATAGTAACCACACCCTTCTAGGTAAACCATGTACGTAGAGCAAATCACTTCTTTTGTGAATAGGGTTTACTTTATCATTTCGAAAGGTATATTGCTATTTCTTGACATATTAGTATGCTTAAATGAATCACTTAAGAAAATAAACTTATTTGCCCATATTTATGCCTATTTGTCCTATCCTCTGTTACTAATCCCATTTGTCTAATATTTTTATCACATCATGTTTTAACTAAAAAAATAAACACGATAATTGCCTTTGAAATACTAGTTGCTAGCAATAAAAAAAAGGCAAGAAATCACACAGTCTCCCATGTGACGAGAGTAGGTGGAAAGGATGTATTTCTCCAAGTACGCCGATAACATACAGTGTCAATACCCCACCATATTGTTAATTTTCTATTGCTTTGAATGCCACTGCCCTGCTGCAGGTTAAAAAGATGGAGCGGCATAGTCAGTGAATGCTTCTTACTGTTAGTACTGTGCTTTAAAAAGAAAAAAACATTAAATGTGTGTGATGATGTAGGCTCTTACATGGAAAGGGGTTAGTTTTCACGAGGGGCACCGCACCCAGAGCACCACTGAGCCCACCGTGCTGGGGCACCCCGCTCGATGCTGGCCTCTAAGGAACTGGTGCCACTTGCCCCAGGCCTCGTTTTGCACCTACTATACGGTGCCATTTCAGAGCAAATGAAATAACAGCTTTTGTACAACATATGTTCTGTTCCTATAGCACTCTGGTTTTGCAGTTGGAAGGCCTCAGGCATTGCTCTCCTTCCAAGCCATACACAAACAAAGAGGGTTTACCACAAAAGAGAGCCTTTGCTGAAGAGTGTGAGGTTTACCTTTGCTCCCTCGCTCAAGATCCTAATTGCATCAAGTTGTGTCCCTTCCTTTCATTCTGTATTATATAGCTGTAACCTACAGCTTTCTCCCAGCAGCAGCACGTGTCCCTCTGGATTTTCCTTTGCTGTTTAAACTGACAGGATCATCCAAGACTCTGCCATCAGCAAAATCTAGGTGTTCCACCAGAAGGAAATGGATTCTGTTGGTAATGCCTTTCATATAATTTATTTCAATTTCAATCGATTCAGTCTAACCTTATCACTGGGTTCTTATTGCTGCCAGACCTGGGCTAAGGCCAACTGTACTTTAAAAATAAATAAACAAAAAAATAATGCAGTCAATTGGTAAGTCTGAATGGTTGGCGTCTCACTCCACCAGAACACACTGCCAACTTCCAGTGTCGGGATTCCGGTATAATCACAGGGTAACAGTGGTCTAGCAGGCTGTAGAACTGCATGTGCTAAAACCAGATGTGCAAACCCAAAGATCTAGGCTAGGCCCTTTACACAGCTGAAGACCTCCTCCTCTCTCTCAACACATGGATGAGCTACAAAGTCTGATGGGGAATGGGAGCTCAGTCCCGCAGCCAGCGCAGGAGGGATCCCAGCCCACGCCATGGCTGTCTGTACGATACAGCCAGGAGGGTCTCTGCCTAGCCCAGGAGGGTTCTTGTTCCCAGCTGCTGAAACAGTTTCCTCTCAGCCCTGGTTTCTCAGCCTGGCCGCAAGAACTGGTGGGTACGGTGGTGTGGCGGCAGCGGCATCCCCTGCTGCCCCACGGTTTGCCATCGCTTTTGGCCCTAACGAGGCCGGCACAATGTCCATTTGCAGTAGGGCAGGTGGTTGCCACTCACACCTCCGTGTTTGCTGTTCTTAGAGTCCCCGGGCACATGCAAATCCAGGTGGTGAAACATCCAGCTACCTCTGGGGCAGGCACCCCCCAGGAAGGCAGCCGTGCACCACTTCACTGGAACAAAAAAGTGGATGCTCATTACTGGGCATAATTTTTGTCCCCGGGTAGGGGAATCTGGCTAAATATGTGGCTGTAAGTGACTTGGTATGTGATACAAGCAGCATTAAATCCCAGCCTCCTGCCTCCCTCCCCAGAGTTTTTAATCAACCTTCTTATCTTATTTTATGAGGAACTTAGGTTAGGAATTCTGCATTAAAGGAAAACATACATTTTTATTTTGCTTCAAATGTGTTAACAATGTTTATTGAAAATATTTCTGGCCAAAATATCCAAAACCATCTGATTCTTAATGATAAAAATACCACGACTGCATTTGAAACTTTGCAGTAACTACAGTCTAAAAGTGAAACTAAAAAAGTGAAAGTTGCTTGTTGTTTTTTGCTGCACAAGCTGAGGAAAAATGCAGAAAGTAAACAAAAAAGCACATATTAACATGCATTTATAAAAGCGCTTCTGGCATTCTAAGATGCCTTTGGACCGGAGGGAAAGAAAGGTGGCTATTTAGAACACTCGTGATATAGAAAAAAAAAATACGTCTCTGTGTGTGATCACGCCAGTAGTTAGACACTGATTTCAGAGTATTCCTTGCAGATTCTGTGACAAACTCAGCAGAAGCAGGAACAACACATACGTAGAGATTGCTGCTGGGATTTTCCAAAGTCTAAAAAGCATTTAGGCAACTACCTCCTATGTTCCATTTGGAACTTCCCGGTGTTCAGACTTACTCTTCTCCTCTCCCAGCTAAATCTCCTTCACAATTCCTGTTCTGTTTGGTTCTGACTCGTTAGCTAACGTTGGCAATACTCAGCCCCCGTCACGCCAGCTGAAGTGCAGATCACAACGAGAAAACATTAAGGATGAAGCTGAGAGGTCTTGGATTTGATGTTAAACTGGGATTCTTGAAACTTTCCTCACATGCTTTTAGCTCCATTTTGAGGTTTGTGTTTGTAGTGGGGGTGCAGGAAACCAAATAATTCAATGTGTATTTACCATTTATATAATTACTTTTATTAAATTACTTATATAATTTGTGTAAGTAAAAGATCACCAGAACATGCAGTTACACTGTTTACAATTACTCTTGTCAGTTGATGCAATTACTATAAATAGGCTCAGAGACATCACTAATTAATGCAGTTGGAAGGGTAATATAAGAAGTCATCTGCTACTGCACATCTAGGGTATATGATCTCGAAGTTCAGATGCAGAAGGGTGATTTCTTTTTCTTTAGGGCTTTGGCAAGGATATATTACAAAGAACCCTCACACCCCAAATTGCCTCAGGCTACAGATGCTCATGAAAGAAAATAAAATAGTAAAGTCGTGGCTCCTTTTCAACTAAATTTTAAAAGTTAAAAATGAGGCAACACCAGTGGAGTGTATGCACACACCTTACTGATTTTAGTGGGTTTTATGTAGGCAGAGCTGGGTAAGAATGATGTTTCGACCTGGAGTGGAAGTGTCATTTCCCTCTTTGTTTTGAACACAGTAAAAATATGTTTTATTTGCACTTTTAAATATTCTTATAAACCAAATACAAGCTGGGGTGGGTTTTTTGACGTGAGAAGAGAAAAAAGTATTTATTCAGCATCACTGGAGAAGAAATGTAGTCTTACACAAAACCTTCAGAAGAAAATTGTGCATATTAAGTTCTCTTGAGAGCAACAATAGACATTCTTTGCATTTATTCAGCAAATTTACATCCAAATGGAGAAGATGTTGGATCTATCTCATTTAACACTGAAATATTTGCAAAAATCAACAAGGGACACTGTTTCCTGCAGAAGCAGGAAGAGATAACCTTGCACCGTTTTGTTTGTACTTCTGTGGGAAACTACAGGCAACACGACCACACCGATTCAGGGAAATGTACGTTTTCAGTCCCAGAGTGAGCGGTACCTACAGATCCAATGCATCCTGCCGTGGTCTGACGGCTGCGTCGACTACAGGCCCAGCTTCAGGCCTGCCGTGTACTTCCAAAACTCACTGGCACAGCAGCTTTCAGAACCTCTCATTTTCAACTAGCTTTCTGTAAAGGATCCAGGATTAGATCCTGACAGAGCTGTGGAAGTATCAGTCCTGTTATCAGCAATAAAAGCAACACTTTACGTACACACAAAAATACGCTCCTGTGGACTATTATCAGCGTTGGTTCTGCCTCAGTTGCTTTCTTTTCAAAAGGAACGAAATGTAACGCCCCCCCAACACCCAGCAACTGTGGGTTGCTACAGTGTGGACACGGAGATGTCTTCCCACATTTTCTCTGGCCTTCTGATTCCCTTCATGCCCCAAACACATCTTTACCAGAAAAGAGAAAAAAAAAATCCCCCAAATCTGATGGATTTGAGTAGCCTTGTTCTCTTCATACGGAGTTGATGAGCTCAATCAGGTTTTGGTATTACAGTTTGCCCACTGCCGTTAGCATTAAAGCCCCCCCCCCCACACTCGGCAAAGGTGTGCTAATGCTGGTCCCCGGGTAGGCACACGGAGGCCAGGAGGGACAGCCGCTCCGTCAGGGGTGTGAGCAGGGCCAAGCAGGAGGGATGTGCACCCTCTGCCTCATCTGGGACAAGGCGTGATCCCAAGCAGCGAGGCATCCGCACAGCTCAGGGACACAGCTCCGGCTGTCAGCCCATCACCGCGCTGCCAGCGCCGGCCAGTCCCGGTGACGGGACCCCCAGGGAGCGCCGGGGGCATG
>NW_010256993.1:6677-117640 GCF_000690775.1 Eurypyga helias | reverse complement strand
CGCCCCGGTGGGCGTCCGGGGGAGCATCCCTCGGCCACGGGCGGAGGGAGGGCTCCTGGGGGTTCTGCCTGTCAAACCCCACGGGGCGCGGCGCTGGCGCTCCACGTCGCGCCAGGTGGCCGGGTGGGAGAGGTGACCAGTGGTACCGGCACCCACACGTCGCTGGTCCGAGCCCTGAGGGGCTGAGGAGGTGCCTCAGCGGCGAGGGAGGCACCTGGCTGCGGGTGTACCCTGAAAGTCCCCTCGCGCGTGTCCCTCCTCCTGCCGAAGTATCGTGACAGCGACTGCTCATCAACCTCAGCACCGACTGCTTCGTTGGACAGCTTGGTGTTGCGAAGGCCAGTTCTGGCCAGCTCGCTCTCCTCTTTGCTGCTGCAAGTACCAGTCAGACCCCCTTGCTGTTTCCTCAGCAGATTTCTCAGCAGCTAACTTGGTCCTTGGCCATGTAATAACCTCGTTTGCCCTAGTCTCCCGGACTTAAGAGTTCTCCTGAACTACAAAACACGTACAGGAGAGGTTTTAAACAAAAGGGAAATTAAAGGTCAGCGGTTGAACCAAATTCTGAAGCTGAGTTTAGAAAGAAAAGTTAGGTGCTCATCCCTTTTGAAAGACAGTTTCCTGCCTTCAACTAGAAACCTGCTGCAGAAGTTGCAGCCCTAACATATGCCTTGTGACTTTTATTGAAAACTGTAAGCCCATCTTCAGGTTTTGTTATGATGGTCTGTTCACTCTCCCGACCTCCAAAATGGTCAACAGAGGAGAATGCGTATATTCATAAACTGGTTTAAATTCTACTTTGGTCTTTGCATTTCCATTGAGATCACATAGATGCTTAGCCTACATGTTTAGCTATAACTGCTTCCTGCAGCAAGGACTGAAGGAAGTGTTTCAGTGTGAGTTCAAGCTACAATTGTAATGAAACAAGATCTTTAGTTAAGGCACGCCATGTAATGTCGTGCCTCTGTGTAACACCTCAGATGCTGCTGAGTAGCATGTAAAATGCAAACCCCAAATGGTATCTTTGCTGTACTTGGGGACTTTTTGCAAATTGATACATTTAGAAGGCAATAGCTTGAAAATATTTTTTCTTCATCTCATTTTGGTGTAGCATACTGATTTCTTTGAAAAGAATAGGGTTTTTTTTTTCTTTCTTGGTTTTCTTCCAGAACAGATTTTAGGATATGATTCACATTACAAATATGTTCCTAACAGGTATCTTTTTTGATCCCTGAATGTGGCATGCTTCCTGAAGTGCTGAAAAGTACTATTGCGGATTTTGGAGAGTACTACCTGGTGAGGAATCTCTCAATTCATGAATTGGTCACGCATGAATTCATTGACGCTTTTGTGAAGAAAGGTAAGGAGGTAATCAGAACACGACAGATGCGGTAATAATGTATATTTTTCACAACACAGGAAAATCCATTTGTTTTTTCTGGAAAGTATTTTAAAGGAAAGGAAGAAAAAATACTAAGGAAATTCTGCATTTATTTCTTTATCTGCTTTTTTTTCTGCTTTGGGGTGTGTCAACGTTTGTTTATACCCAGTAAAAACTTCTGACTGTTCGCTCTTCGTTTCTCCCTGTTTCATGGTAATTCTTCAGGCCAGCTGTCAAGCTGCAAGCCATGTATCCTCACACCTGTTTATCTTCTACATCTCACCTTTTCGCAGATTCCTGCAGAAATCAGCTCCCTTCTCCGTTTCTGATTTCTTCATATTTCAACGCAGAGCTGTGTTCTCTGTGTTTCACAGCATGCAAGAGAAAAAGAGGAAAAAAATATGCTGTAGGGGGTGGGGTGGGACGTGGTTCTGCTGATGGAGGTGCAGTGGCTTGGCCTGACATGGTAAGAGCAGAGAGGATGTGAAGAAAGATGCAGCCTCTGCGCAGCCACTGTGATGTTGCGTGCTCGGGGCACGCTGTTTCCGTCGAGCAAACCCCACTCGTTTGGCTCATGGTAAATGTTGTACCCTTCAGACGGTTGTCAGGGAGGAAAAAAGCTTTAAAGAGAAAAGAGAGGAGAAGAGAGATGTATGGGTGAAACAGGAGAATGAGATCTATTATTTTCTGAGTCTGGGACTTTTTTTGGGGGGGGATTTCCTTTAGTCTTATGGATGGCTTTTATGCCAGCAGTTATATGGAAGCAGTACGACATTTGTACACCAAGTTTACAGGATCTGACTCTTGTATTTTTAAGAATTAAATTGGTTGTGGCAGATGATGCTACAAAATATATTTAGTGATGTGACTGTGTCGCACCTTGTCTTCGTGTGAACTAAGAACAGAAGTGTGTCTGGGAAAAAAAAAAGTGGCTTTCCATTTGCTGAGTGGGGAAGGTCACAGGTGGAAAGAAAGTGTTTTCATATTGGGGCGTGTTGTTAGTCTGTATTAGGGGTTCTTTAAAACAGTGCCAGTCCAGGGTTCATAAAAATAATAACAAAATGAATGCTATTTAGCTTGGGAAGCTGGAAGAAAGTTAGTTGATGAAAACACAAGGATTTAGAGTGATTCAAATGGTATTTGGCCTGTTTGATTCGCTTGAGGTCAGTCTTTCATATTGTCGTGTCTTTCTTCAGAGGCTGTGTAGTCTGATGGTTTTCTGCTTTACAATTAAAGGGTCATGCTACGCACTTACCTATAACACAAGAATTGATCAAGATAATACTGCAGCTCTGCTACCAAATGGTATGTTTTGGTTTGTTGTTACTAAGACATACAGGTTGATTGTGGTCTTGGGGTTGGTTGGTTTTGGTTTTTGTTTTCATTTGGAATTATCTAAACTGGAAAATTTAATATTTACTGTACTGTTGTGGTTTAACTCCGGCTAGCAAAATACCATGAAGCCACTCTCACAAATCCCCCTCCCCTCCTCCAGCAGAGGGGGAGAATCAGAGGAAAAAGAAATAAGGAAGCTCGTAAAATTGAGATAAGAAGTATTTACTAATTAAATCTGAATTAATATATACAAGTGCTACTAATAATAAAGAATTAAGTAATTGAAAATAAAACACGTGATGCAATGTGATGCCACTCCTCACCACTCGCTGACCAATGCACAACCAGGTGCCGAGTCGTGAGAGTTAGACCCAGAGAACCTGAGAGCCGCAGGCCGAGGGCCGGAGCCCGGGTGCTGCCGCAGCAGATTCCGAGCAAACCCTCTCAGCAATAGCATGACCGGGAAAACTAAACAAACCCACCAACTTCCTCACAAACAAGCCAGCACAGGAGTTAGCAAAGCAGCTAATGTGGGAGTCAGGGAGAGGGGCAGCAAGTGTAAGGGAGTGAACGAGAGAGAGTAAGGGAGAGAGTAATGGCGACCGGACCCCCTCCTCGCCTCTGCCCCCAGCGTGACGTACTATGGCATGAAATACTTCTTTGGTCAGTTTGGGTCAGTTGCCTGAACTGTGTGTCCCCTACGCTGCCTGTAGCGAGACAGCAAGAGCTGGGAATGCAGCTGCAGGATCAGAAGCACAGAAAGACCTTGAAACTGGTGCAGGCATTCCTCAGTGCCAGCTGAGAACTGATCAGTGCTGCTCTCTGCATCCAGGAACACAGCTTCCTAGCAGCCACGGTAAAGAGAGTTAACTCTCTCCTGACTGAACCCAGCACATGTACTTGCCAACTTTATTAGAAATATGTGTGAATCAGAAAGAGAGTCATTTGAGCCTATTTTTTTCATTCATGCTGTTACATAATTTATTTCATCTAAAGGAAATAAAAAAAGAATCTCCTTCACTTATGGATGGCATCAGGATGTCAACCCTTCAACTGTAATTGCAGTTGCTACGATTTGTCTTCAATGCAATTTATCTTTGTGAAAATGTTGCATTCCAACTTCTTGTTTCCTACTGGTCTTAAGGACAGAATTTGTGCCAAAAAAGAAAATTACCAGCACTGCTTAGGAAAACTTGTTAAATATTTGGTGTTTATTCTTTGAGAATGATGTGATGTGTTAAAATACTCTGTTGCAGATCCATCACAGTTTTATGACACAATATTCCCTCTCAGAGGGGGGTTTTACATGCAGAGGAAACAATGGGCTTCACATACGGCGTCTTACTTCCTTTTAACGATCTATCAGATATAATAGAAACAGAAATTGGTCTATGATCCCTCTGGCCTAAGACACTAAAATGACAGGTGCTCGTCAGGGCAGAAGTAAATTCAGATTCTTCAGCAGAGGAAGTCTTTTATCTGCTCTGTTAGCACAGGCCTAGCAGCATGGATACTTGACAGTGATTGAGTTTGTATGATGCAGTTACTACAAGCTGTGCACAGGTAATGCAGGAAGAGTGTTAACGAGTCCTGGTGATGTCACAATCTGAAATCTTCAGCAACAACCTCGATGGGTTGCAGTCTGTATGATACTGTTCCCTGTGCAGTAGAATCAAGAGACTGTAGTGGAGATGTCTTGTGTGAAATTCTGTACCAAGTGGCTGCTGCCAGATTTGGTTTATGAACGTGGAAACTAAGTTGTTCCAGTGCATATCTGCTCATTGCTCATAAGCACAGTTTACTCAATGTGAGTAGTTCCACTGGAGTGGGAGGAGCTGCTCTTGTACTCTCTACATTTAGTAGAGGAGTGCATGCATGAATGTTTACTGGATCAGTCCCTAGTGTAATGTACCATTCAGCTACTGGCATAGCAAATGCTAGGGAACAACTGGGGGAAAGACTGGGGAAAAGAAGAGAGGTAGTGCAGTTAAAAAGCTATGACTACCTCAGGAATAATATTACACTCCTCTCATTCTAGTTCATACCACCTCTTCGATAAAAAAGAGTAATTGAATTATAATTTTTTTAAGGGTTAATCTGGTAATCCATTTAACTGGAACTAAAGAGTCTGGATTAGATTAGTAATTCCATTGATCCAAAGCTAACGTATAAAATATATGGTTCTCGGAAGGCTTCAAAGGGAACTGAGTAGAAGATTATTTGTATTAAAGTTTGTTTTGCTTATAGGAAAACTGATTCTGTCAGTGGATAAGGATACTTATGAGGAACTTGGACTGCAAGGTCACCCTTCTCAGTATTCTGGTAAAAAAGCAATGAGATATAGTAAGTATTATAAATAATAGTCCTTATTTCAGATCTCTCCATGAAGCACCTTGTTTGGATGTTAAACCAGCAATGATGGAACTTCCCTTTCCTTAAAATTGGTTATTGTCTAGGTCATATTTTTCCAGATGCAGATGCAAAGACTGCATGAAGAGAAAAAATATTTTTTTCCGAATAATCAGGCAGCTGTAAGGAAACAAACGTGATCTTCTGGGTGTTCTGGAAAATTTTTAACTGAAGGGTTTTTCATTGTGTTGTTTATACTGCAGTGGTGTAGGACTCAAGAAATTTTATATACTTCTCACAGTATCTATGCCTTCTGATTTAAACCAGAAAGTGCTAAGCTGATTAAGGTAAAAAAAATCAGTGAAGAGCCTCACCCAAGACTTTTTGCTTGAAAGGGAGAATTGTATTACAGCTGACACATGTAAAATGGTAATATTCATATATCAAGTACTTGGAAAATGTAATTTTTAACAGCTGCAGAGGGACCTACTAAGTGTGATTTCTTGTTTGTTTGTTTTTGTTGGTTTTAAATAATTAAATAAAACCATGAACACTGTGCAGTCTCAAGTGTATTAGAACCTGCAGTAGTTGATAGGTCGTTAGATAAAATCTTCAGAAGGGGAAGCTTCTTACCTATAATAAGAATATGAGCAAAGCAGGGCATCGTTTTACCATTCAGTTTGTCAAATAAAAGGTATTATGAAATTGCCGTCTGAAACATAAATGTAACTTAGCCTGGGACAAATTCACCAAGTGTAAAAACAGCAGTTCAAAAAGTGTCATTGGTGTACACATGGCTTTTGTGTTAGAAATTCTAACTTTTTTTGGTGCTAATAGCTTGCCTAATTACCAAGATATTTTTAAGGCACTGTTTTGAGACTTCTGTCGCTGTCATTACAAAAGGAATCTGTCCCTCCAGTCGCTAGAAGGCAGTTCCAGATTATATCAAAATAAAGTCAGCAGGAGGAGAACATCTATTTACATAATGAAGGGTCCTATTTGCATAATCACACTTTGCAAAGATGCTGTATCTGTGCAGAGAAAGTTTAATGTTCTTTAGTTTCTTGGTGTTCTTTTAGTTCTTAATGAATTTGTTGTCAAAACCTATTTCAGTTGAGTAACAATCGCTTTTGTGCATTTTTTCAGTTATAACTATTGACTTGACTGATTCTGGCTTTCACCCTGATGGCAAGAAACATAACAGAGTGCTTTGGGCCTTGAAAGAAAAGAAACCTTTGGAATTTGACTTCCTACTGGCATGGTATAATACAGGTAATGACAACTAAATGTAAAACTAAAACGTAACTGACATGAGGTCCAAATATTTTTAGTTTGCTGTTCTTTTCCAGGGATTGATGTTTTGTTAGTGGAGGGAAAATTTAGATTAGAATGTGTTTGGGTGGTATTTTTTGTCTGGTTTGTTTATTTGTTGGAGGTGGGGGATGGGTGTGTTGCTTCCAACACAGCAGAACATTTCAGTTTAGGAACACAACAGTCATTCACAGGAGATAAATCAGTTGCTTCATTTCCTTGTCTCTGTTGCCCGGGCTTTCTGGCGTAAATTTGCCTATTTGATGGTGCTGCCTCTTTGTTATAAATTTGTGACACACATAACCATTATTAATACACATTTCATTTTTTTTTTTTTATTCATACACATAAGTTACATACTTGGTGTAGTATTTGTGTCTCAAATCACTTTTCCTCTAGTATTTGTGTATCTACTGTTTTCTAATTACATTAATTTTTCTTCTGGGATTTAAGTATTGTTCTTCCTCTGAGGGTCAGTTTCCAAAGTCCTTGGCTGCTTGTATTGCCTCAGCACAGGCTGTATCTGGGGATATGTAGCTTTTGCATAGAATTGACAAAAAGCTGTGGGAGTCTGAACTGCAAAAAAAGTTTGTCTTCATCCCAGCTGTGCAGCTTTTAGTGTGTTTTTCCTTTGCTCTTCAAGCCTGAGAGGGGGTTACTGCTCTGAGAAATTAAAGCTGCTTACAAGCTCCTTTAGCAGTGTGCCATGTTCCACTTTAGTCCTTCATGTTTACTCTCCCCCTTTTTAAGTACTGATCATACAAGGATCCTTCCTTGTTTGTCACATGGGACTGGGTCAAAGGCTTGCAATTCCCATCCTTGTAGTCTTCAGGAAAGAGTCACAGTGAAGGGTGTTGCTACCATAAATGGTGACACAAATCCAACTAAGGTGGCGGATCTTCAAGCTCAGCTTGCTTGGATTTATTGGCCCTGGGCAGAGAGCAAAATGCCTCTAGGGCCAGTATGTTTCTTGTGTTTGCTGCCAGTGTAGCAGCATTTAGGGAAGAATACCATTCCTTTTCCTCACTTTCATCCAAAAACTGTCAAGTCAGCCATTTCCTGAACATGGAGTAAATCTGAATGCCTTTCTGTGCAGGAATCTTGTGCTCATAACACACAAAAGACTCTAGTTCCTTAATGAAATAAAACTTTTATAGCTTTTTATTAATAGACATGAAGTGTCATGTAGATTCTGCTGGAAGGGGAAAAGAGGGATACATTTTGTTGACAGAATCCATGTCCTCCATGAATATTCTTCTGATAACTGGTGTTTCTTGCTCTGGCCAGCACTGTTGCAAACCTGCAAATGTTCAATTTGCTTTCCAAAAGCAGGATTTTTGTTTTTATACCTGTTTTTCCCACTTAGTGGTTCTGGCACTAGGAGGAACAGAAAAAGGGAATATGGAGCGTCTCATGTCTTCAACGACAGGCAAAACAGTATTTTCTTCTCTTTTCTATTGCTGTAATTTCTATGACAGTTTTAAATGTGTACTGGCAGAAATTCACTCTCAAAAACTTTGACAGTGTGCCTGGTTATTGTTGGCATGCAGAGCTGTGCTGTAGCTAGGGGAATTGTTCTGTTGGAATCTTGACTGTAGTCTTTCAGATTTCTTTAAGTTAGGACTATAGCTGAGGCGCTCATATGGAGCAGACATTTAAAATGTGGTTTTTTTGATACTTAAGGATTCTAAGGCAATATTATACAGTCTCTTAACCTATTAGTCTAACAAATGCCAATAGGAAGTACAGACTGAAGGAATATCAGCTGTTCTAACACGCTTCACACTTAAATACATATGTATAAAAATACTAAATTAACAAGGGCTCGGTTGCTGTCTGTCACTGTGCCTTTCGGTACTTGGACAGCCTTTCTTGAAGGATATAAAAAGAGGGCTAACCTGATCCTTTTTAGTCTACTTCCTCACATGATTGTCCTTGATGAGATAATTATGGCGGCTGGAGTTTAGGCAGTCCATAATTTTTGATAGTACATCTTGGATATTGTATTCTTCAGTGAACTCTGTCCTATTCTTGAGTTTCTTATGTTCATACATGCCTTTCCTGTGGTATTTAAATGCTATTCTGGACTTCAGTTTTCTAATGAATAAGTTACTAATTCTTTGTTGCCTAGAGACTCATTGTTACTCTGTGAGAATGGAATGCATTATCTGGAATTTAAAATTTTGAAGAATTGATTCCACATCAATTATCTTACTGCCTTGAAAAGGAAGTTGGTTAACCTGTTCCTGAAGCACTGGAACAGGTTGCCCAGAGAAGCTGTGGATGCCCCATCCCTGGATGTCTTCAAGGCCAGGCTTGATGAGGCTTTGAGCAACCTGGTCTAGTGCAAGGTGTCCCTGCCCATGGCAGGGGGGTTGGAACTAGATGGTCTTTAAGGTCCCTTCCAACCCAAACCACTCTATGGTTGTGGTTTTGGCCCAGCTGGCAGCTCAGCACCACGCGGCCACTCACTCACTTCTCAGTCCAGTGGGACATGGAGGAGAAAACACAAGGAAAGGCCAGTGGGTTGAGACAAGGACTCACCAGTTATGGTCACAGACAAAACAAACTTGACTTGAGGGCAGAAGAGTAGGATAATGAAAGATAAAACCAGATCTTTCAAATACCTTCCCCTCACCCCTCCCTTCTTCCTGAGCTGAGCTTTGCCCGTGATTTCTCTACCTCCCCAACACCTGAAGTCCATCATGGTACATCTGTTACAGCCATACTGCGTTTGAAGACTTTACAGTGTTTGTTTCTGGATTTTTTTCTTCTCTGATCCTAGTAAAGTGAGATTTGTGACATAGTTTGATTTCTTTACCCTCCCTCCTTCTTCCTCTCTTCAATCCTTGTCCCCCAGACTATCCCAGAGTTCCTTTTGACATCACTGGTAAATCTGTGCTCAGACCTGTAGTCACCTGCTCACTCTTCCACTGTTCAGGGGACATGGTGTTCTGGGATGGCAGGCACCTTAGCCGGCTGGGTAGGAGAGTCTCTAGTCTTCATGACTACATGATCTTCCAAATATACCTTATCTGAAGGTGATTTCTCAATTTACGGTACAGCAAGAATTTTTCTGGGACCTTACAGCTCCTACCTTCAGTTGGTCATTGCACCTGGGAAATCACCACAGCAGCGAGTACCTGTGCACCGGGGCAACGTACGTGTAGGCATCAAAGGCCAAATGTTCTCTGGCCTCATCTAGATAGGTGAGGGTGTACTTACAGTGCGGGTGCATTTGCAGACCGCTTTGTCTTGGGGAGCAGTTAACATGGGTTCTTGTTAGGAACACTCTGAATTCTCTTTCTAATGAGTTCGTTTTATTACCTGCCTGGGTAATCCTACTTGAATTTTCTATTGACAGATCTATACTTGGTAATTAAATAGTAAATGTAGTGAGCTATGCTGAGTTGCTGGATCTTGCACTTATTTTTATTTCCAAGAAGATAAGGAAGCTGAAGATTCTATGGCTTTTGCCAAAGCTAGCAGCATGTAAGCGATTTTACACCCTGCACTTTCTTGCATACATATCTGAAGGTTTCATGTATTCAGTGTTACTTTTGTTTAGTGGTTTCATAACAGCTCTTTGTGGTGTTGTGTTGTTAAGGTGCAGAGGGATCAACGTTGATGTCATACTTTTCAAAAAACCAAATACAGGCCCTGAAGCCAAAAATAACATTCAGCACACTAAGGGATTTGCAGTGTCCAGCGTTACAAAGTAATGAACTACAAGGAAAGCCAGAGGAGTCCTGCAGTACAGAGGAACTGTTTGAATGGCTGGGTGCTGTCATGAATCAAGTTAGCTTGTAAGTATTTGAATATGATCTTTAAATACTTATTAAGGAAAGCCACAGTTTATTTTAAGGAACAGTTAAGTAAGACTTAAGAAAGTTGCATTTCTGTAAGTGGGAAGTCTGTTATGCGCTTAAGTGTTTGTTGTAGTCTTGAATAACTGAACTGTGTTTTTAGGTGGGGGTACCCATGTGTTTTGGCTGGGATAAAGTTTATTTTCTTCACAGTGGTGGGTGTGGTGTTGTGTTTTGGGTTTGTGATTAAACAAGTGCTGATAGCACAGGGATGTTTTAGCTGTTGCTGAGCAGTGCGTACACAGCGTCACGGCCTTTCCTGCTTCTCATGCTGCCCTGCCAGTGAGTAGGCTCTCCTCCTGCTCCTGCCCTGCCAGTGAGTAGGCTGGGAGGGAGGAGCACAGACACACCAGCTGACCCCAGCTGGCCAGGGGGATATCCCACACCGTATGGTGGCATGCTCAGACATAAAAGCTGAGGGAAGGAAGGGTGGAAAATGTTCGGAGTGACAGCATTTGTCTTCCCAAGTGACAGCTAGACATGATGGAGCCCTCCGTTCCTGGAGATGGTGAACCGTCCGCTTCCTGGTGGAAGCGGTGAATGAATTCCTTAGCTTGCTTTGCTTTCATGTGTAACTTTTGCTTTACCTATTAAATTGTCTTTCTCTCAACCCATGTGTCGTCTCACATTTACCCTTCCAGTTGTCTCCCCTGTGGCACAGGGGGGAGTGAGTGAGCAGCTGTGTGGTGTTTAGGTGCACCATATCATCTTGTATATTATTGCTTGGCCATTACTTGGTTAGATATTAATTTAGATGATGTACATAGATACTACTGTTTGGTGCAAGTTTGGATTACTAAGACTTACTGTAGAAGATTTAAAGTATATTTATTTTAGTTGTTTTGGGGTGCCCTGCCAGTGAGTAGGCTGGGAGGGAGGAGCACAGACACACCAGCTGACCCCAGCTGGCCAGGGGGATATCCCACACCGTATGGTGGCATGCTCAGACATAAAAGCTGAGGGAAGGAAGGGTGGGAAATGTTCGGAGTGACAGCATTTGTCTTCCCAAGTGACAGCTAGACATGATGGAGCCCTCCGTTCCTGGAGATGGTGAACCGTCCGCTTCCTGGTGGAAGCGGTGAATGAATTCCTTAGCTTGCTTTGCTTTCATGTGTAACTTTTGCTTTACCTATTAAATTGTCTTTCTCTCAACCCATGTGTCGTCTCACATTTACCCTTCCAGTTCTCTCCCCTGTGGCACAGGGGGGAGTGAGTGAGCAGCTGTGTGGTGTTTAGGTGCACCATATCATCTTGTATATTATTGCTTGGCCATTACTTGGTTAGATATTAATTTAGATGATGTACATAGATACTACTGTTTGGTGCAAGTTTGGATTACTAAGACTTACTGTAGAAGATTTAAAGTATATTTATTTTAGTTGTTTTGGGGTGTGTGTTTGTTTTTTTTTCAGAGACAACAAATCATCTAGCTTCTTATCAACCTATTGCTGTCCTCAGCCCAGCACAATAGTGGAAAAAGCATTTTTGTGCACAATCACAGGCTTTATAATTCCCGAGAAGATAATTCAGTTATTGGAGCAGCTATGGTAAGGGCTGACAGTAGTACGTTAAGACAACATTTGTATTCTTAACACTTTCTAATTTTGGGAATCACTTTGAGATACTGCTTTTCAGTATTTCTGTTGGATGTAAATACTGAAATATACAAAATTAAGACTTTTTTTAAATTAGGAAGTGAGCTGGAAGCTTAACATGGGTATAAAAAAGCAACACACAAGTTTGGATACTCCATATTAGGGAATGCCTGCCCTGTATTCTAGTAATGATTTTGCATTTTATCTTGATTTCTAAGAAACAGTAGCTCCACTGAGCTCCGTGTTTATCAAATTCCCCATCTGTGAAAATCAGATGCCCTCAAATATGTCTGATGTAATATTTTTAACTAGTGATGGAAATTATTGAAATCCCTTTATGTATGATACTAAAAACAGTATCACAAAGTACTTCAAGGTGGTTATGCCCCTAGAAGAAGTTAATGTATAGTGAGTGTTTTTTTGAATCAAATGTGGTAGCACAGGACACTGGACAGTGGTGAGCAGGGTAGCTGTGGCTCTAACTCAGTACCAAACTACATGGTAGTAGTGTATCATGGGATCAGTGTGGCATCTGTCTGTACTGTATATTGGTGCCACTGATGGCAAATTCTGGAAGCTGCTTGCTCCATGTGAGACAATTCTTGAAGTGCCTGGAGGATAAGGATTGTAGCATTGACTCAAAACCACCTTGCTATTGCTTTATCCTGGAATATGATCATTACTCTGAGGAATTTTCAAATCTCATGCAGAAAATCTCCCTAGGCTAGGGTTGGAACACAAATTTCCTTGGCTTTTATTCTCTACTTTAAAGAGCAGTGGATAATATCTGGCTTTAATGATTTGTAATCCATTTCCTTTCTGGTGGTAAAAGTATTTGTATCAAGCATAGCCTTTTTCTTCCTCCGGTGTCTTTTTTGCCCTGATAGCAAAAAAGAGCAGTTTTTATCACTAAATGATCTCTTTTGTGCAAGACAGTGGATGCACTGTCTTGCTACAAAGAACAGCTACTTTACAACTTAGAAGTTTTTCCATTTGCTATAACTTGCAGGTTTGCCATATCTAAAAGTGTGGTAGGAATAATCAAGAGTCAGTCTTACTTCATTTCCTAATGTCTCCTGATAAATAAATTCAAAAGAAAATATTTATTATGTACTAAAGCTGGGGTTTTGTAACTGTTAATTACAAATGTTCACTAAAGTGCCTATTTGGGTTTTTTTTTTAAACTTTATATTGTATACTTGAACATACTTTCTGTTCCATTTTAATTATTGATTACCATGTCTTCTTCCTTGCAGTTGCTACTTTGGTGAACCAAAACTGGCATACTGGCTGACCTTAACTGTGCATGGGTTTGCAGACAGCCCAGTTTCCTGGAGAGAAAGTGAACATGGTTTCCACAAGGGAGGAGAGAACTTGTACAACTTTGTCATATTTAGAAATCTGGACTACTGGCTTCAGATGGCTGTAGGAACTAATGATGATTGTCCTCCATAAAGCTATGCCTCCAGAGGGAGTTTCCTAATAATCCCACGTTGCTGTATAGAAACCTAATAAGATATTTTTTTTATAAAAAAGGTAATTAAGTAACAAGTTACGTACTAAGAGGCTGCATATGTTTTTCCATTATTTATAGCCCTTAAAGGATGGCCTACCACAGAAGGAATGGATTTTCATTTCTTCACTGTCGTACAGTGCCTTCATAAAGACCTCACATTCTAGCTTTAAGGAAAATATGGTTTTGAGAGTTTAAGTTCTCAGGAATTGACTGTAGGTGTTTTCCTTTTATCCAGGAGTAATTTCGGAATCTGAAAGTTAGTTTTACAAACTACTAGCTAAAATATTTGGGAGGAAAACTTATTTGGGGGTTTAGTTTTCTTCTTTCTTTACATTAAAGATCTGTAAACCCTTCAAATTCACATTTAACACATTTCAGCCTACATGCTGACAAATAAGAATAAAAAGGGAGAGGTGTTCTCCATAATTTAGTAAGGAGGAGGAGGTAGGTAACGGTGGGAGGAGCACTCACTGAACGTGGAAAAAGTAAAAGCTTACAGACCTGCTTTTTGGTGGCTGTCAGAAGTTGGTTTTTAACAGTGATGCAGAAGGCTGATGCTTGCTTTCTTAATTGACCTACACACACTCACACCCCCTCAAAATCTCTACTTTTTTAAAAGTAGCTTGTGATCCTTGCTTACAGGACAACTCGTGGAGCTAAGACTTCACTGTCACGTTATTGCAGACACGTGTCTGGGAAGAATGTTGTGGATGTACCCTCAAACAGGGCAGTTAAACAGGTGTTGTTAACAGTAAGCAGTAATGCTGAGAGCACAGCCAGCTGTAAAAGAATCCAGGTGAACTCCTATGGAAATCCATGGAAGGTTGGATGGTGGTGAAGGGGCGTGGGGGATGTTTGGGTTTTGTGTTGAGGCGTGGGTGTGTATCATTAAAGTACCAATGAAGTTCTGAAATGGAGGTTGTTCACTTGGAGTGAGAGATTGGTAGTGGAAATTAGGGTATAGCTATAGTGGAAACATCAAGATCTCCTGTCAGGGTGAGTGGCACAGAAAAGCAGAAGGCCCATGGGAAGCAGTTGAGCTGTCTTTTTAAATCTGTTTATTGGATCTCCTCAGTGGGGAGACTCATCCTGGGTGAATCACTGGATAGCATTTGTTTGTTGTATACCTCCACTAAACATAATGCCTTTTCCTTGCGTGTAACAAGACTCATCCTGGGTGAATCACTGGATAGCATTTGTTTGTTGTATACCTCCACTAAACATAATGCCTTTTCCTTGTGGTCTGTTACACGTTTCACAAACACAGCTCTGATGAATCAGCAAGCAGTTTTCAAAATCATTACGTGGGTTTTCAAAACTATCCTGCCCTGAGGTAAGTCTAGTAGGTGACCAGGAGCTGAAGAGCCACCTTGTCACGTGTACATAAACTCACACCATCACAAACTGAATGGACAAGAGTCTGGGAAGATTCTTGGCTTGACACTTGACTAGTAAATATTTAACATGGCTGGCTCAGACATGTCTCATTGCTATGCATCAGTGCAAAAGGCTTTGGTTGTTGGCAGAAGTGCGCTTTTGAAAGTGTCTGT
Source organism: Eurypyga helias (assembly GCF_000690775.1). Lineage (NCBI taxonomy): Eukaryota > Metazoa > Chordata > Aves > Eurypygiformes > Eurypygidae > Eurypyga > Eurypyga helias. The sequence continues at coordinate 102,740 of NW_010256993.1, read as the reverse complement.
TCAGGGATTATGCCACGTGTCAACTTTCACACAAGAGACCAGTAACCAGAGTGTCGTCTTTTTTGCTGTTAATTGGAAAGTCTCTTAAATGCTTGGGCTTTCCCTGGAAGTTACACCTGCAGCAAAAGTTCTAATACAAAGTTAAAAACCTTAAATCTCTATGAAGTTTTTTAGCTGCTCCAGCAAATGCACTCATCTTTCTGTCAGTCTACTAAAATGAACTTCTTTCCCCCCCCCAACGTGTATACACTCGGAAATACATCCTGCTTGGGGAAAAAAGCCCCAACTGCCATCCAGAATTAAGAATCTTGATTGTTGGGTTTGTTTCCCTTATTAACTGAGAGAGGAGTGAAGGCTTATGCATATGCCTCATGCTACTCCCAGCAGGAGCACAGCAGCTGTTGGCCTTGGCTCTGAAAGGGCACCAGTAGGGCCAGGTGAGTTTTCTCATGGGCACCTGCTGCGGAGCACCTTGGGATGGTTGATGCGGTAGCTGCTGCGGAGGTGCTGGTGGTTGATAGCCCCACTGAGCCTGTTCTGGAAGGCAGGCTGAGGAGCAGGCGTTTCGGCTTTCACTTCTCTGCGTGTGAGTATTAAGGTTAATCTTTTATGGATATCTAGAGAAATCTCAAAAGGTTGGTCAACAGCCGCTTTGCCTTCTAGCTGCGCAGGCGAGGGGCTGTAAACATTTCTCAAAGCTCAGTTTTACAGGCAGAGTCACTTGGCTGTGCTGGCTCCTGCAATCCCTGGTTGCTTTCTGGTGGTTGTTTCAGACGGCTTTTCTAGCAAAGGAAAGGATTCAGTTCCTGAGTTGGGATCTTGCAACTTATTTGAGATGCTTAGTTTGTTTCTGGCTTTTCTTTAAACTTGTACAAAATATCATTGAAAACCATGTGCTGTCGGGAGTCATTGCAGTTTGTCTACTCTTAGACTCTGTCAGGTGATAACTGCATTATCCAGATCCATGCTTTCCTAGCAAGGTCCGATGGTGTCCCTGTCTTTCAGGAGACAGGCTTGCTGGGCTTTGTGGTTGCACAGAAAGAAACCGTGGGATGGAATTGACTTATTTCTTACCACTTGTAAACAACTCTGACCTGAGGGAAGATATTCCAGGGATGAGGGACAGCAGCCTGTTCCCTACTGTCTGTAAGGACAGACGAAATACTGTGTCTTCCCAGGAAACTGCCTAGGGAAGGCTTGCTGAGAAAATGAACAAGAAGGCATTGCTCACATGCTTAGGGAACAGGTTAGGAGGGAAGAGCTGGGACTGGTCCGGGTGGGCAGTCACTCAGGGAGGAATTGGGCTGGGCACGCGAGGTGGAGATAAAGGTTTTGCATGAGAATGAAAGGTGGGGGAAGGTGATGCTCTTGCCCTTTGTTCCTGCCTGTGAGGGCGGACAGGGAAATGCAAAAGGTTCCCGAGAGCTGCAGAAGTCAGGGGGAGCAGCTGTGGGGCGGCTGCTGCGATCAAAGGGCTGAGTGCTTACTGAGTTTTCCCTCTGGGGTGTGTTTTATCTACCACCGGGAAGGAGAGCCAAATACCTGAATGCAGAGGCAAGCCTGGGGCAAGCTGGTTGCAGGTTTTTGTTGTCCTGGTATGTGGACACACTGTGATAAGACACTCGAGCTAGGGAACTGCTGTGCTTTAACCTCAGCCCTTCTACTGAGCTGCCTCTCAGCTGGGGGGAGGAAAGGGAATGGTGTGCTTTTCCAGCCACAGGAATAAGTGGCTGTGTGTATTCAGAAATTGGTGGGTGTGGAACAAATAGAGAATAAACGTGTTGACAAAGGGGAGATGAAAGCTGAGGCGGTTAGATAGCGTGTGTTGTGCAAAGTCACTCTAAGCAGAATATATTTGCAGATGCTGACTGAGTCAGGGACCTGTCTGGAGAAATGAAGGTACAAATCCCATAATAGCAAGGATGGGAGTCTAATGGTGATGGTAGTATTTTGTGTGTACTAGTGTCTGAGTGGAAGGGTGACTCAGAGAAGGCTGGAGATAAGGGTGAGAAAAAGAACTTTCACTATGAGAATAGATTCTGGAGGTGCTGTGGTTGCAGAGGAAAATGAGGAAGATTTGGCACAGCCTAGGTCTGAGGAATGTGGGAGAGACAAGAACATGCTAACCTAAGGCTGCTTGAAAAAGAGGTGACGAGGTGTAATGGAGGGAGAAGTATAAGCTTTGTTCTGGCTGCATTGTGCTGTCTTTTACTGGGGAAGATCCATTTTGGAGAGGCTAGCCAAGATCTAAAGTTGGATGTCTGGAAAAAAGCCAACAAGAACACAGGTTCATACTTCCTCAGCCTGGGGATTGCATAGCGATCGTAGGAGTGAGGGAGATTGCTCAAAGATGGGCTATCATGTTTTTGTTGGAAATAATTTGTGTGCTTTTATTATTCCTTGCCACAGGCTGCAGCTTTTTGGTTTATCTGTAAGGTTTCTGAGCGTTACAGAAACACCCAAGGCTTTAAACTGTCTTGAGACAGGTTGCATGATGTTGATGTCGGTGTTAATTGCAGTTAGCAGTTGGGCTGCTCACCCCGTGCTGCAGAGCCAGCGTGGGGTTTTGCACGTGTAGAGAGCGCTGCTGCTACAACTACTGCAAAGATAAATGGTGGAGCAGACAAAACATCAAAAGGAAAATGAGAATTTAGAGGGGTATTTCTTTTCCCCCTCTCATGGGAGGTGCATAGCAAATCGGTGGCTGCTCTGGGATGAGAATGAAGGCTTGTGGCTAGTCCAGTACTTTAGCTACCAAATTACAGTTCCTCTGATGCTGTTAATTAAAGATTAAAGCATGCAATTGACTGTCTTCAGTATTTCTTTATGTGGTAGCTGTACTGGAAAATGCTTGAACTGTTTCTCTTAGTAATTTTTATTCACAAAGTAGAGCTAAAAGACCAAAACCAGAGACTAATTCAATTAGTGGGCTATGAAATCACTACCTTCTGAGTATTAACAAGAATTTCAGAAATACCTACTGTAAGGCAACTCTTCATAAATGGGTGGCTGGTGTTTCATCCTTGGGAGTAACTTCCTGAACTGCTTAAAAATATTTGTATTAGTGCTGACATATGCAAGAGCAAGAAGAGGGAGCTAAAGTGACTTGAGCAGTTTTCAGCTTCACAGAGAACAAGGTGCAGGGTGCCTTGGCTATGCCAAGTTTCTTTTAGCCGGCTTTATCAGAACAATTTAGTGGGCTTTAGTTATTCAATACGGGTATGTTTTACTTGGGGAATTGAATAATATCCTAAGCAGTAGTATCTGCTGTTCCGTCCCCCTACTGTAAACTATAGATAACCATCTATAGATAAACTATAGATTAACGTTCTTGTTGTTAATGTCTAAGACTGGTGGTAGGTTCAGTAGATGCCAACAATGTCTCTGCATCACATGCCAGTGGGGTTGCAGAGAGTGCGAAGGGACTATGTTTTATTATGAGATTGCAGGTGAAAAATAGCGTGTTTATTCATTGTTTCACAAAGACAAGTATTTCCAGTCTTTGTCACTGTTGTACCTTTTACCAAGTCTGTGCCTTTCTTCAATGCTACCAAATGGAGTATGCATTTTTAAAAGGGTATAGCTGAAGACTCTGAGAAACCTAGTGTTATTACACTGCAAGCTTCAAAAGTTTCTGTAGTTTGGCACTGGGATAAAAGCCTTGCTGAACTAGGCACCGCGCTGCCATTGGGACAACACCGATTACGATTTACGAAGAGAGGTTGCTTCTTTGTTATTGAAGCAAGCTAAGAGTTGAAGTAGTTAGCGTTTGCAGGGCAGGCACAAAACCAAGCAGTGATACGTTGGTTCTTGAGCCTGTTTTTCAGTTAGATACTAAATCCAACTTTAGAGCTCCCGGTGTCAGAACAAGATGTTGTAACCCCATAAACTTTTTAAATGTGCTCAGATGTTTTTATAAGCTTTATGGCAGTTGGATATCATTTGTTTTCCCATAGCTGGCATCAATGCCATATCCTGTACTTGTGACTGATTTGACAGAGAGGTGGTTGTGTATTCCACAGGTCACAAATTTGCACTACTGTACCGTGTGTCGAGACTCTCATCTGTCCTGTTAAATACTGTGGAATCTTAGTCTGAGACATGTGGAACCTCTGTACCCACGCTGGACTTAAAGGTCAGCAAGAATAGCAGGGATTTGGCAATTCAGAGTAATGGATGCCTTGGCCAGATGGCTAAAGGTATTTGTGTGACAGCATGGGTTTGCAAGGTCCATGAATTAAACCTTCAAAGTAGGCACCCTCAGGTTAGATCTGTAAAAGCAGTGATGCCTAGGTGGCCTGTAAAAGACTTGATCTGTAAAGGGCATTGTCAAAAGGCATTGCGGAGCCTGCTTGGGGGCAGTTAATTTCCCAATGGCGTTAACGGCCTTCTGGCTGGATACCCAGTCCTGCAAAGCACATTTACTCCTGTGCTCAGAACAGAGATCCGGAAGAGTTGGCATACTGAGTAGTGCACTCCCTACACTAGCTGGTAGACAGTGTTGAAAGGCTACAGCATACCTTCAGATTGTAGCTCACCCCGCTCTGATGGAAGTGGAGGGGAGCGTGTGGGGTGAGTGTTGGGGTTTTTTTGGGAGGGTGGGGAGCAGGTTGAGATAGAAGGGCAAGGTTGCCTGAAGAACTGTGATAGAGACATCTGGATTTTACTTGTAGCTCTGATAAAGTGCTGAGTGACCTACAAATAACTTTGCAGTTCTATGCTGCTCTGACACTTTCCCATTTAGTCCAACAGGCTTAGGGGTGCTACGTGCTTTGCAAAGCACTTTGAGAGTGTCACAGGTGGTTGTTTAGTGTTCACAGAATTTACTGCAGAAGCTAGCATCGTCCCTTGCCACATCTGTTTTATCTGAAGGCTGCTGATCAGGGAGGAGGGGTTCTGACCTAGGCTCCAGGGCAAAACAAGCCCTATCTTTCCTCTACCTGCCAGGAGGATGATGTAAGTGAAGGAAGTGGTATGGGGTTTACCCTACTTAAGGCAAGACTGTCATGTGCTGGAAAACATGACTCCATGTAGTCGGCAGCATTGTAGAGGACAGAGGGATGAAGGGTAGCTAAGGGTAACACGAAGCATTTTGGGATATTTATAAAAATGTGAAATGTCTTTTTCTTGTTAAAAGAATGGTTGTGCATCATTAAAGGCTACAAAAGCGAAGTGGAACATGCTTTCCAAATCAGGAGGAGAGCAATCCTTAGCAGTTGCTAATCTATTTATGTTCCAGTCATGCTCAGAGTGGGGCTTTGAGGTCTGAAGCTCTTGTAATTGCCTGGAATATGTCACTCTGCAGCGAGATTCATTGTTCTGTTCTCCCCAAGAGGAAGGCTGAAATTTTTTAGCTGTAGGACTTCCCTTTCAATCAAGCAGAGCGCCATGGCTAAATTCCCATGTATTGTTTTGTTGAAACACTGTTAATTATGGCTTCCATTATAAGCTTACAGTTCTGTGTGATCTAGGCAGAAACTGATGCATTTAGTTGGAAGCAGCCAGAGCTTTATTTTGGGGATTATATGCGAGTGTCAGGAGCCAGATTTTGATCTCTGTTGATAGAAGTCCCTTAAAATCTGCAGGATAGGTAGGATGCTTGTTTGGTTCCCTGATTTCTCAAAGGGTTGGAGGCTTAATTTTTTTTTTTCCTTTTCCTCCAGTTCTTGCTGCCAGGTTTCCTTTGTTATTCCCCAAGCAATGCTGAAAACATTTAGACATTATGCCCAATTAAATGAGAGTGAACTCCAAGCCCCGTGCCTTGCATGAAGATTCAGTGGGGCAAGATTTAGCAGGGATTGAAGACAGTTTCAGGAAGCTATGTAAGATGTGGTTCCAAAAGGGCTTCCAGCCTAACCTCACCCGTGTTACTTTGCATGGGAACCTCTCTCCTTTGTGCCCTCACTTGAAGAAATGCAAGTGCATTTTTAAATAGCGAAGAATTCCTGTAGCTTCCTTTCGAGTCCCCAAGGTATTGTTGGCCGTGGGAAACTCTCTGTATAGCTCCTATAGAACTGGGAGCTTGGAGCATAGCCATGACACTTCCAAGTAAGAAAGCACACATGCCCTATGCACAGCTCTTCACTGGTGTTGATAGGCTGCGTGGAAAAGCCCATTTTTATTGTATAGATTTGTTTCTTTTGTGAACGACAATCTGTGCTGGCTTTTCTTCCCTGGGGTCTGAAAGTGGAGTTGCTGTTAAGTTTCAGCTAAATATGAGACTTCTTTAGATCCAGGTGCTGTTTGCTCCTTCTTTAATGCTTGGGTTGATCAAGCGAATTATATGTGGAGGGGAGCTGTGAAGGTAGGTCTGCCCCATCCAGGACTGCTCTGGTAGTCTGGAGCAGCTCACTCTTTCTTTTCTTACTCCAGAAAGGACTATGTGTTGGTGGGTTGACTCAGAAAGTTCAGGTACTCCTGGGTTTACTGGCATATGTTTCTAAAATTGTTCCCTGTGCTGCAAGTGAGGAATCAGCCAGGGAGATGGGCCCTGCTGCAGGCAGGGGCCCTGCTCAGTGTCTTGCTCGCCCAGCCTGACCCAGCCCTTGGCCAGCAGTTGCCACAGCCTGTGTAGATGAGCAAGCAGGATTTGCTTGCAGGGAATATACACTGTGGAGTTCTTGACCTTTCTTCTGAAGAGTAGCCTGGCAACCATCTTCCAGACAGAAAGCCCTCAGCACTGAGAGCTTGCTCTCCTCTTTGACTCACAACTGCTGTACCTCCAAGATGTTGCTTGGTTTGGTTTGGTTTTCCCCGCAGAGACAGTAATTTCAGGAATACATCCCTTTTTCCGAAAGACCCCAAAAAAATGTGATTTGGAAACAGAGTTGAGAGGTCAAAAACTGCAGTAGTAATGTAGGACAGATGGTTGGCTGAGGCTTTTTCAGTAGCACAGAAATCGCTTCACGAACCAGATTTTGTTCAAAATGTCGTAAGTGCTTGTCCCTGTAAATTGAGGACATGGTAGAAGCATCTTGGGCTCTTAAAGTGTGCCAGCTCACACAGTTACTACTCTGAAGTGACTGTGGTGCCCCCCTTCTTCCCTCTGAATTCAGTTTCAACAAAAAAGCCAAAGTGGATAGAGAAAAAAATTAGAATTTAGAAAGTGCTGTTGGACTGAGACTAAACATGGCAAACTTTGCCTTGGGTCTTTGAACGGTAACGTAGAAGAAGATCTGGTATTTTAAGACCAAGTTGAGGCTCTGATGTGTTTTTCTGCAGGCTCCAAGTTGTGGGCAGAAGAGGACAGAATGTGTTAAAATGGTTGATTTCAGTGCAAATAGAGAACTCCCAGGTTCTTCCATAGTGCCCTAAATTCAGTAAAAATGTGAGGTTTTTTCTTCCTAAGGAGCGGTGCCAAATACCTCTAAGCATGTTTAGGTGATCCATTCTCACTCCAACAGGATAAGATACCGCCCTATTCTGAGAGAAGATCTACAAATACCAGAATCTGTCCAAAAATCAAGAAGCTGGTCAGCACTGTAATAAATCCTCTTGGTTTGTTGCTCTTGTGTAAATATGACAAGAAAAAAATCCCTCTTCATAAATGCCTATGAAAGACGTTTAATTCATTTTGTTAAACTACCTGTGGGTACGCTGGCTCATAAGTACCATTGTGGATGGCGTCATCTGGTGATGGTGACCACTAGCGCTGTGTCCTCTTGTCACCTCCGTGTGACCCTGAGTGGGGACATGTTGAGTCAGATTTTTCAAAGAATCCTGCTTCCATTTAGAAGTAGAAATAAGTAGCAGCCTTTATGTGGACTTAAGTTTCTCCCAAATTCACCAGTCTTTAGTGTGCTTTCTTTTTTATTATTTAACCCCCACAGATATTTCAGGGTGTCTGTAGTTTGGAAATTACTAGTCAGTTATATTACAGAGGGGATAAACTTGATTCCTGCTAAAACCTTTCTGCATGAACTTCCTGGATGTTCTTAGTGAAGGATTCACCACCTGTAGTTGCACACTCGTGGGGAAACACTGTGACCCCTAAGCGCTTCACTGAGATTCTAACCCCTTCTCATACTGAACATGAAATGCCGTAGTCTGGTAGGAGCATTGTGTCAAGCGCACTACTAATGTGCCAAGAGACCTTCACTGCCTTCCTGTGCTTCCAGCAAAAGTCACACAAAAGATTTTGCTGTTACTAGGAAAGGGAGGCTGGCGAAGAGAGAAATGCACTGCGGAGTGTTTCACTCAAGCTAATGCTTTTCAACTTGATTTGTTGTTCTTAAACAAGGTCCAGAAAGTTTGTCCTTGCCCCGTGGTACTGTGGTTAGACATGTAGCCTGTTGAATTATGTCCCTGTAGCTGTTCTGAGGGTGTTAGTGCCAGCAGAATAATGTCCTATTTACCAGGTCTGGGAGGTACTGGGGAATTACCAAAGGGATCTGTCGCTCCTTATTTTTAATTCTTCTCTCCCAGTAGCATCTGGCTTGCCTTGGTGATGGAGAAGGTTGGTACATGGAAAATCCTGGGACAGACTGGCAAGAACAGTAATGGTCTGAGATAGCGAAAACCAGTTTCAAGATATTGTGAAGACCTAGGGGAATGGAATTGAAGCCAACCAAAGAGAAGTCTGGGCTATTAAATTAATTAGCCTGTCATGAGGCTTTTGAAAGCAAAGATGGAGTTCTATTAACATGTTGGCTTCGTGGCAAGTGAGAGCTGGCTGGAGCCTGCTCATCTGCATGTAGTTTGGGGATGAATTAAAGTCTTAAACCCTGTGGGTTTTGTTGAAAAATGACATTTTGAAAGAGGCAACTTGGCTGCTAGGAGCCGGATTCACAACAGAGCCAAAATAAGCTTCATATTTCTTAGCCCCTGTGTCACTGTGAAGTCCAGATTTTACCAGATGATGTGCAAATGCACAAGGACCGAGCACTGAGCTGCCAGGTTTTGGGGAGCGGAGGGGGGGAAGAAAATAAACTACAGTTGTCCATTATGTAAATATATGGCAGGTATGAAAAAGACTGCGTTATTCAAAGCTGATAATGTTTATGAGGAAGGGGAGGAGGCAGCTACAGAATAAGAAAAAGAGCTGGGGATGTGAGTAAACTGAAAACTCAGACTATGACTTCAGTGTTTGGCACAAGTCAGATGAATAAATAAAGCACTGAGATGGTAGGGGGCAGGGAAAAGTGTCAAGAGCAGCATAAACAGTGAGTCCGGAGCCAACGTGCCGTGCATTGTGTCCGTTGGGTTTGTGGGAGAGATGGGTAACGGCAAAGGAGGCTGAAGGGTTTGAATGACAGCGACCAAAAGGCTGCTGTGCTCCGGTACGAATCGGATGCAGCTCCATGGGACTTCAAAGAGGAATACTGACGTAATGCTAAGAGAGAAATAGGCTTGCTTTTTATTAGAAAACACATAGATTAGATAAAATTGTGATTTATATCATTCCGTGTATGTGCAGAGCTGGCACCAGGGGCTGAGAAACTACCAAATCAAAAAGGCCTAAAGAGAAAAGGAACTGGATCCCAAGGGACTGCTTATTCTTTCCTGATACAGAATGATGTTGAAGATAGATAAGCTTATTAAAATTAGGTAGTAAATATAATTTGAGGCAGAGCGTAGCCGACAGTGCTCATGGCCTGCTTCGTGTATGCGTGAACGGGAGATTAGGAGCCTAAATGCCCTCGTATCTTTAACGCTGTACAGCAGTAGCTCGGGGTAGGTCAAGCTGGAGGGGTGCCGGGCTTCCTCCAGCGCCCAGGTTCCTTTCACAGGTGTTGCTGACCTCTTCAGCTGGCGAATGGTTTTACACACCCTTGTCAAGAGCTGTTGAGCGTCAGTGAAGTTCTGCTTCAAGGGTGCTGTTGGGTAAAGGCAACACAGCAGCGAGGGCTGAGGGGTGTAAAATACGTAGGTGGGTGCTGATCCGAAAGGCAGGAAGGGTGCAGTGCACAGCCTTTGAGGGGCTCCTGTTTCAAGTGGCTCCTGCCCCGACACCCAGTAAACCTGAAGGATGCTGCTTTTTATAATTCTGTATTTCCATCCAGTTTGATCAGCGGATGCAGGGTTCCTGCTAAAGAAAGAAAACTACTTGTTCAGATTGACTCTTTATAGGCAGGAAAACCCTGTGCTGATCAAATAATGGTGCAAAATCATTGTGCTGTTCCGTCTCTGTTTAAAAAAGAGAATAATTTTGTTTGTTTGCTTACAACAGAGGACATCAAGAAGGATGCCTCATATCTACAGTTTCCAGAATCATTTGTGAAAGTTTCCCCATCACAGATAGTCTTGGAGCATGAATCTTCAAAGCAAAGCTCCTGAAGCCGTGCCAGCAGGCCCTCTTTTGTAGATTTATGAAAACCTCTGATCTTCACAAGTCTTGAATTCGGAAATTCTGCTGGAACAATGTTGGCTCAGTGTGGCACGGGGGATAAAACTGTGTTTAAGGTTGTCTTGATACAAAGGTAATTGGGTGACTTATTAGTAAAACATACTTAACCACATTTCTTTCAGTAATTTCTTTTTAAAACTTATGATGGGCAAGACCTTGTCAACTTATTGGGTAAGATGTCCATGCAGAATATACGTGTGAAGACTGCACGCTATGCGTTGTGTGTGTACAACCAGCTGTTTATGTGTTGTAAATATATTTAAATAAGTGATTTATAAAATTTAGATCTAAAAAAGTAAATTTCCCATTTGCTTTTGCTGACAGCTATGTGTCTAACCCTTGTGGTTACTGTCAGAAATACCAAACTTCATCACTATCTTAGAGCATAGGTTTATCAATTTACACAAATAATGGGATGAGGGAAAATATGTAGCTAATATTTTTGAAAAGTTGGAGGTCATTTTGCTTTGTTCCAGGGCCATGCAAACTGTAATGTGCTTGTCAGTTAAACTGGTTTGGGGTTGTTTACCCATTCTGGGCACCTAGCCAACCTAACTTACAAAACTGCAATTATCATGATTGTTAGGAATAGTTCCACTTTTCCCCCTCAGATTTCTTCTGCCTTGCTGCTTTTCTTCTTCAAGGAAGTCTTAAATTTTCCTGTCAGTTCTGAGGAGACCCTGATTTTTCCCCTTAGGGGTTCCCACAGAGATGTGGAGTCACAGAGGCTCTCTGACAAATGCAGTCCTTGCAGAGGCAGCAGCAAGCAAAAGTGTCTCTCCTTGGGACTGAATCCCTGCTTGGCCCCAACCAACAAAGGCAGGTCTTGCTGCTAGGACACCCACAGTCTTCGGGGTTTTTTAATTTTATGGTTTAAGACAGAATTTCTAAGTATACACCTAACTCAAAGGCTGCAAGGCTTTGGCATTTGCATTGTTCCTCATTTATGGCCACGCCATTCCTGTGGTAGTTGCCAGTAGTTGGTTGGTGAACGCTTTTGAGGTAATTTTGATGCCCCTCCACAAACCTGAATCGGAAGAAAAGAAGTGGCACCAGATGCTGGCCACCCAGCAGCTTTTGGAGTGCAAGTACCATGAGGTACGCATGGTTTGAAGGCCCTCGAGTAACTCGGTGTTTACCGTGCTGTTGCCTCTGGCCTCACAGTCTCCAGGAGGAATATGCCACTGCTGCTGTCAGGCTCCTAGATAACTCCTTTCTAACTATTCCCAGTCTCTTTCTTTGGCTAGATGTAGATGTGGGTGGCTTTAGTTATCAGGGGGAGTGTGCTGGAAGGTGCAGCTTCATGTTGCTGGTGTGAGCTGGGATCGCAGCTTCCTTGGAGTATCCAGAGAAGCGTGGCCAGCAGGTCGAGGGGGGTGATTCGAGGGTAATGGGTTTAAATGGAAAGTGGGGAGGGTTAGATTGGATATCAGGCAGAAAGCTCTTTCTGGAGAGGGTGGTGAGGCACTGGAACAGGTTGCCCAGAGATGTTGTGGATGCCCCATCCCTGGATGTCTTCCAGGTCAGGCTGGATGTGGCTCTGAGCAACCTGGTCTAGTGGAAGGGGTCCCTGCCCATGGCAGGGGGGGTGGGACTAGATGGGCTTTAAGGGCCCTTCCAACCCAAACCATTCTGTGGTACATGAGAAAGCCTGGGAGGTGGTGATAGTGTGTTGATCTAGTGAGGAAACCAGGCAAGTCTGTAACCTTAGCAAGGCTGTACTCTGCTGTTTAACCATCAGTGATTTGCAGGGCCAAGCATGGCAGCAGTCCAGGCGCGGCGTATGGATGCCTTTGCGCAGCTTTTCGAACAGAGCTCCTGTTGTGCAGGATAGGAAAAACAGATGTAAAAGATCTTTAATCTCCCCTGTCATCCTTGCAGGGGAGCTGAGCCTCTCTTTCCATGCGTTCAATGTAGGTTCTGGGTGGGTCGCTCTGATTCTCCTTTGTCTCTGCAGATGGTTTGGGTTTGTGATGAGGCGTTGGTCTGCGAGAGAAAATCCAGCGCTTATCTTGCTCGTGCCTTGTACTGCTGGGCTGCTGTGTGTTCAGCGATAAGGCGTTCCTGGGGAACGCGCCGTGGGTCCTTGCTGGTAGTGCTGCAGCTCTGCTCAGGTTTCAGTTGCTCTTCAGCAGTGTGAACATAGAGGGGCACCAGGAATGTCAGGGACAGGGAAGTAATGATGGCGTGTCACGTTAATGCGGATTGCTAGCCAGGAGTTTTCCATCAGGGAATTTCCTGGGTTCAAACCAGGTTTTTTTGGTGCAAAACTATGTTGAAGGCTTCTGAAATCTCTGAATGTGAAGTCAGGGTACTCTGTGCATGTCTTTTTCTAGACACTGGCCTAATTGCACTTATTTTCAGCTAACCAACCTGTCTCGGGAACATCTGGACAATTTTTATATGGCTTATTTTTTTAATATTAGTGTTACAGACTGCTGTATTACTTGTTTATTTGATTTTGAAGGTTCAGTAATCCAAGCCAATGCACCAGAGAGGGAAATGAAGAAGAAAGATCTTAAGTGACATGCTGAGAATCAGTGATAACCGGTTCATTGGCAAAATTACAGTTTTAATGCCTCTGTGTCAGGAGCATAGGCAATAGCCTATCTTCTGGTGCCAGGACCTCTCAGAAGCACCGAGGATCCAAATTATTTTTTAAGTGTTTGTTCTACTTCAGAGCTGGGTTATGTAAGGTCTCCAAATTTCCTGCTTTACGTCATTAGGACTAACAATTTGCAAAGATCTGTTGAAGGAATCAGAAAGAGTTCTGCTGCCCCACAGGCTAATTTAAATAACCTAATGTCCTTACGATTCTAGGGGAAAATAAATCTGTTCCCATGAGCCGAAACAGGTTGTCCAAAATACCCAAAAGATTGTGCAGTTGTTGCCCCTGGTTTCTGCATCAGACTGGCTGTTGTGGTTTACTTTGCTTCAAGAAAATTGGTGTCAAGACCTGACTTTTTTCTCTCCCTTCCCTTGGATCCACAGACTCGTTTCATTTCTATCCAGAAAACAATTTTTCTGTCAGCATGAAGGAACATGTAATTCCTTCAGAAGCATTAAAAAAAGAAAGTGTGCCTTCAATTATTCCTTGACGTAATATAATGCTGGCTTCACAAATACTTCTGTGGAGGTGACAGCCCAGCTCTTGAGATAAGAGAAGGCTCCAGGGAGACCTTATAGCACCTTCCAGTGTCTGTGATAACAGAGTTAGGTTTGCCAATGCCAGTTTGGGTACAATTGGTCTTGAGAAGCCTACCAAGAAGCAAGCAGGAAAAATTCTGGTGGATGGACAAGGTGTCTTCCCTTTACTTTCTTGTTTTGATCCCCTTGATTCAAGGGGTCATACAGTTTAAAAACTCGCAACTTTGCACTGTTTTTCATTTTGCTAACTGTTACTTAACATCCACAAATAATTCTTCCAGCACATAGGTTCAGGGTTTCTTACTTTTCCAGCTTCAAACCCCACCGCTCTTTGTGAGCATAAAGTCTGGGAGAGGGGGTGTGTGTAGTGGAGAGAAGAAAGGGGAGGAATATGGGGATGTGTCTGTCTTTTGACATTTGAACATGGAAAGAAAACTATATTACTTCTTTTGCCATTGTTAATTCATGTAGTCCAAGCCTAATTTCTGTAGAGGTATGTGTTTCAGTTATTCCTGGGTTGTCAGGTGGTTTTAGGTTTGTTTTTTCAATAATAATGTTTGACTAAAAATCCCTGTCCAACCTGACAAGCTCAGTGAATTCTGAACCAACTCTTTTTCTAGGGAGCAACATCTGCATTTCACAGAAGTTGCTGCTGGCAGCAGCCAGTTTGCCCAGCACATGATTGGGGTGACTTTGAGGGTGGCCTCAGTGGGTGCCTTTTCCTCCCGAGACTGATGGTACGGTGGATTTAGTGAAAATTAATGAGGGGGAGGCAGGGAAGACAAGCGAGAATTTGAAGATCGTGTTTATTCTAGGTTTTGCTTAGCAATCAGAACATTTTGCTGGAGATGGAAGTAAAGGGTTAAAATGAATGAGGGTTGGACAGCAGCATCTAGGAAATACTGGTTTATTGCAACCTTCTAAGTTGACTTCTCACCTTCAGTTACACGGTTGCTCTATAGGGTGCCATTAGTAAGTTACCTTTACTATGTCCTCTGTGGTATGTTGCATTGGACCTAAAGACTCAGCTAGATGCTGTCTTCCTGAATAGCCCGTGTGGTTACATTTCAGGATGACTGCCAGTGGGTGAATTACTGCTCAGCTTCATTGACTGAGGCAGATCTTGGGGGGACAAAAATGCAAAACTCCCAAGGAGCTGCTGAGGCCAAAGAAATGTTTCAGGTACAGTATAAGGCATAGGTTTGTTCTGGTTAAGTATTGCAATCCTGTTTATCTTCAAAGAAAGATATTCTTTATGCTTTTTAACAGACCAGGTAAAAGATGATCCCTGTCTTACCTGAAAGATGCGAGTTGACCTGCACTTCTCTCTGTTCTGGGTGATTTGGCATCACCCGGCACAAGATGTTGGGTTCTCAAAGGCTAAAGCATATGGTGCTGGAGAGCCTGATAAGCCTGTAGGGGGAGTTTGGTGGATGATGGCTGAATAGTTGGAAAATGAAAGCAAGTATTATTTTTTTTTCCACAGGACGGTAGAGGTTGGAAGGCACCTCTGGACATCATCTGGTCCCACCCTCTCACCCCCTTCTGCTCAAGCAGGATCACGTAGATCTGGTTGCCCAGGTCCATGTTCAGAAGTTTTTTGAGGATCTCCAAGAATGGAGACTCTACAGTCTCCCTGGGCAGCCTGTGCCAGTGCTCAGTCGCCCTCACAGTGAAAAAGCATTTCCTGATGTTCAGAGGGAACCTCCTGTGTTTCCATTTGTGTTTGTTGCCTCTGGTCTGCACTGGGTACCACAGAGGAGAGCCTGGCTCCATCCTCTTTGTGGTCTCCCTCCAGGTTTCCATTGAGGAGATCCCCCTGAGCCTTTTTGTCTGTGTTGTTCCTCCAGGAGTTATCAGGGTGGTTGAAATCCCCCATGAGGATGTGAGACTTGTAGTCTGCCTGAGTTTAGGCACAGGTACTGGCAGCTTGCTCCGCGCTGCTCTATGGAATAGGTGTGTGTCACTTGTATCTCTGCCAGCACTGAGGATGAAAAGAATGAGGACTTAAAGGAATGGCAGTTTTTCTCCCTTACTTCCTTCTTCAGCTCCTTTGACTTCTTACCTCCTGTTTCTTGGTGGTTCCTGATTCCCCCATATTTGTTGTGCCTTTCCTTGTGCAAGAGGGCTTAGGAAGGACCAGAAGGACTCCATCATCATCTTCTCGTTTTGTAACTGCTCTTCAAAACCTTTGCACATCAAACCACTCTTCATCCTGCAAGTATCTCATGAGGTAATCATGTTGGGTGTGGTTTGTTAGCAAGTCTGGTGCATGACGTAATCTGCCAGTCGTGTCCCTTGTGACTAGGAAAAAAACCCCACAGAGACCTGAGTGAAGTATTCTGTAGAGAAGTCTAAGAGGCTGTACAGGACAGGACCGTGGTGATCTTGTGCTATACAGGGACTCTCCTCCTGATACTTCTTCCCTTGAAAAGGATAATTTTCCTACCTGTGTGCCATCTCCAGTACAACTGAGCTTCCATGCTGCGTGGCTTAAGGTTGCCATCTCAGCCTCTGCTACAGCTCTGCAAGGCAGCCGGTGCATTGACAGCTGCTGGCAGTTCCTTAGGATGGAAAATCATATGGCATACTCTGAGTTGAGGTAGCTCCTCCCTCCTACGCTCTTCAGAAGCATCCTTGTCATGTCCCAGATGAGTACGAAATGCCTTGGCTTCCACCAACAAACTGGTGTGGATTACAGGCTCCATTTGTTGAAGAAAGTCTCTCCTGTCTGGTTGGCCAGAAACATTTTGTTTGCTGCTTCATTCCCTAGATGTTTGCAGTCTGATTTTATCCACTGTTTGGGTACAGCATGAATTATACCAAAGTAAAGCTCAGCATTATGTGTTTTTCTATTTGAGTATGTCTGACTTTAAGAAATTAATTTCACCTAAAGTGATGATTTGATTGCCCTGAACCTTGTTTTCAGAGTGACAGAGTTGCAGCTTCTGAAGCACAAACGAGTGCCTTTTAGCAATGCTGCCAATCCAGTGAAGGACTCACTGAAGGAAACTGCTTCACATCCTGGATTCATGGAAGTTAGGAACGTTGAACACCTATAGGTGAGTTCAGCTCTTCAGATTTCCCCAAGCTACCTTTTGTTGTAGGTTAGCTTACACAGAGCTAAAACTTGCTCTGCTTCCTATTTTTGTTCAAGCAGAAGGTGTAGTTAAGTGCACACAGGTGGCTTTCAAACAGTTCCAAGTACTTTCAACCCATGGCTCTCTGGTAGTTTCCTGATCAGGGGAAAAGTTCGCATATTTGCTTCCAAAAATAAACTTGGAATGTGATGGAACTTTCGTGAAGAAAGCATACTCTATGACCTCCATGCAGTCCAGTTGCCATGGCTTGGCAAGTTGCTGTTTGCTGGTGCCTGAGACGTTGCCTGTTTCAGGACCAGAGCGATGCCACGCTGCCTTGTCAGGGCTCCTGTGCTACTTTTAACTTTGGGCACCAATGCGGACAGTTGCCTTCCGGCTCGTCTCTCTGCTCTGTAAGGAATTAAGCAGAGTGTGCTACACAGTGATGCAGTCAAGCTCTCAGACAGCTGTGACAGGAGGTTTGGGGGTCAGGACTGAGCAAGGCTAAAGCTAGCTGAAACTTATCTTGATACCATTATTCCCAGTTCTGCCAGCCACTCAAACAGGTGCTGGCACTTAGTTTTTTTCTCCTTCAGGCAGAAAGGTGAGGAAAAAGTCTCCTGTGTTTAAAATAAATAATAATTTAAAAGAGCCATATGGAAGCTCTGTGATTCTGTAAGCTCTCTTGGGCGTCAGTCTGAGAGATCGTGTTTCCATGTTCTTATATTGCACCTGTGTCCAAGAGTTTGTGCTGCTCCAGAGTTCTCCAGGTACGAGTTGTTCACACATGGGTACTAGAATCAAGGTAGAAAAGCCATTTTGAAGTACCCCCACCCCTGTGAGGCTGCAACTCCAGGCAAGGTGACTCCAGGCAAGGTGCCTTTAGAAGTGCTGCTGGCTTCGGCAGCCTCCTCAGCTTCTCCCTGGGCCCAGTCAAACCTCTGTGGTGGCAACTGTGCTTAAGCATCAGGGGCTAAATGTGATGCTCCGGGTGAATTCATCTACGCCCTACGGCAGGCTTAGGTAGGACGATACAAGCATCAGCAATGAAACAGGCTAGACAGACCTGTGTCTTCTGCGAGGAAAAGCCCTGAAAACACTAATTTTAAAGTGTCTTAAGTCAGTTTTTGTGATATCTCAGGCCTGATTGTTTGCTATTAAAGTCTGTAATTGCTCTTTGTCCTGTTATGGTTTTGCAAAGACTAAACTTACTTTACTGTAACTTTCCCAGGCATCAAAGAATGGCTATCCAACCCATACTGAAAAGAACTGGTTCTGAAGAGAACCCAGAACATTCTGTGATACTATTCACATCTTAATATGCAAATTGTGGGCAGCCTGACTGATAACAACACAAAAATCAATCAAGTCAAATTACTTTCCATTTGAACTGCCTGCACCTTCAATTGGTTTAATTCATCTTAAATGTCTCTAGATCCAGTCCTCGTTATGATAAAATTCTTTCATGTTTACGGGAACCATAAATAATCCTCCGGCTGAAATAACGCAACCTATGTCCAACTGCTTCGATCCGAGTCAAACTCCATAAGGTTTGACGTTGAAGAACGGTAGGTAAGGTATCTTTCCTTCCCCTTTTTCAATAAAATCAAATTCAACTAAGGGATTCCCGCGTTTTGTTAGGGAAAACGACCCATTTCTAAGAGATTGCAAAGAAACCTTTATCAAATATTCTTTTAAAGCTCTAAGAAAAGAATTGAGTGGAACAACTTCCTGTGTGTCGTCTTCCCCCATCCAAGTCCTCCCAGGGCAAACTTCTGGACAGTTTACAGCAACAAATTAATTTTCAGCTTTTCAGTTGAAGGAAATTAAGAGCTGCTCTAACTTGAGCAAAATAAAACATAAATACCGAAGTCTTCACTTTGCAAGATGTGTTTCAGCAGCTCTTACCTGAAAAGAGGTCCTTAAAAAAGACAACTCTGAGAACCGCGTTTAAAATGTGTTAAGAAATATTAGTTTTATTTAACCAGTTTTCACAGCTGAATATTTATTCTATAAAAACTTTACAGATTGTACAGTTTATATATAGTTTAAACTACTAGAACAAAAAAGTAGGTCCCACAGATGCAAAAATACTGTACCAATCCAAGGTAAAGGCAGATTTACACACTGTACAGCTCTCCACTGGGAAGGGGAGGTGGGTCAGTTCCAAGTAAAAACTTCAAAACTGTACAAAAATAAGGTTTGTTTTCTTTTTCATTCTTCATAGTACATTCAATAAGATTGCAAGCACAGATACCCAAGTAATCATAGATATCTGCAGTCAGGAATCCATAACCACTCCTGAAAGGAATGCAAAATAGGTCTATTTACACAGGGCACTCTTTTACACCATACTGTATATAGTGTATATTTAAAATAATAAAAAGCATAGACAAAGAACATTAAACATCTAATATAAGGTAGTTTTTTTTTTAAAGGAGTTTTTCTTTTTTTTTTTTTTACTTAATAGTGTGCCAAAAGAATTTTAACTTATTAAATAATATATTCTAAGTGAAACTAATATTTATGAACATAAAATGCATTTTTGGTGTAATACATCAATTAAATCAGCAAATAGGAAAAGAAGAACCAAAACCCAAACTGTATATAAAGTAGTATTCTCACCCAGCAACAGAAGCACTTTTCTAGTTATTAAAAAAAAAAAAAAGCCCAAAATAAAATAAAAAAAAAACCCCAAACCCAGAGACTATTAAAAAACCCACTAAAACTAACTTATAACTTAGGATAGTCATACATAAGATATTCAGTGATTCACTAATACTGCAAAACAAGCTTTTTTTTTTTTTTCCTCTCTTCCTTCCCCCTTCCATTTCCCTCCCCTTTCCCTTCCCTAAGAGACAGTGGTTTCTTCATGCTATCTGGGTAAGAATTAAACATATTCCTGCCCCCTTCCTCCCACCCCTCTATACCTCCCCCCAAAAAAGGACAGAGTGTTTTCTTAGCATTAATCCTGAGCACACTCTGCTGGGGGATACGTGTGATTTAGTAGGGTTTAGTTCCCCAGGACTTTAGAATGTTGCATTGCTTGAGGTATTTCAACCTTCTTCTGAGACAATGCCGCCTATCTTAGCTGACTCGTCGGGCAGTGAGAGTAAGGGCTGGCTAATACCCGTTTCAATTCTGTATTCTAAGGAGAAAGAAAAGCGTTTTTCCAGACTTCCCTGCCACACAGACAATAATGCAATGCCATTCGCTTTTTAATCCATCCTCTATTTGATACAGTACTAGCCAAAGATAACAAAAACTAGAACCTTTAAAGAGATGTTTGGTAGTGCACTCTATCTTTTTTTCTTTAGCTTGTGTGTGTGTCTACATACACACTCACACACACCTTTATATATATATATATAAAAAGACATATATATGCACACACATATATCTGTGTGTGTGTATATATGTCTGTATGTAACAATCAGGGAGAAAGGAGTTTAGTTCAAATTGAAGCGATACAGTACTTTTAAACCCCTTGACAATTAAAGGGGAGGGAGGGGTCCCACTCCTGTTCCCAAGCTGAGCAAGGGGTGAGTTTACATAGTTTTGTTAAAACGGGCATGTTCTGTTTGCCCTGATGTCCACGAAATACAATTCCAGTGTCAATGGGCATCTCATCAGAACTCATCGATTTTCTTCTGCAGATACTTTAACATTGAGTCCATCCCTTGTGCTGAGCCCCAGATTTTCTTCAAAACTTCACACTCCTTCTCATTTGCTTGTTCCAAGTCCACCTTCATGATGTTACGTACTAAAGCTTTGGATTCTTCAAGTACCTAGGCCAGAAGACCAGGGTGCAGGGTTAGTATTAGATGAGAACTGAGCGACGTGTGCACTTACAGATTTGTATGGCAGAGCCTGAAGTTGATTAGGAACGCTAGCTTATTAGTTCATGGATGCGCTACAACCCTCAGAAACGTTTCTCACGGGGTCTTTGTTGTAGCGTCACATGGGATTTCCTTTCCCCTACACCAGCACAATACGTAAGTGCACAAAAATGTGGAAATAATGAAAATCACAAAATCGTAACTGGAAAAAAAGTTATATATATATGTGGTTTTATATTAATAACTGGAGAAAACTCCAACTCAATTTTGGTGAAGGCTAATCATAACGGTGTTTGTTAGCCAGAGCTGCTCCAATCACTAGGCACACCTTGAGTCTCCTGAGCATGTAAAATAGACTCAAAAATCTAATTTGCTTTTCCATTTAGAAAACTATCGAACTGTTTCAGAATCCCAGATTTCTACTGCTCACAACAGTTAACTCTCCTCTTCTAAGAGAGCATCACGGGTACTTTCAGCTATCCTGTGCAACTCTAAGTAGTGCGTACAACCACGGATGCACTAGGTGATACTTATAAAGCTGTAAGTTCAACGCAATGCCAAAGGCTGCATTTATTTCCTTGGAAATTTAAATTACAACTCAAGACATTAAATTACAACTCACGATTTCTGGGTTTCTGTGCAGTTCTTAGGGCAGCTGTTAATTAGAGTAAGTTGGACTTACGTAACTATGTTAACAGCAAAAGGTAGAGAGCCCAGTGCTGGTTTGATGCTCTCAGCCACAATGTGCTGTGGCAAACGATATAGTCAGATACAAACTTAAAAAGCACCCTCAAAAACTCAGAAGCAAAAAAGATACATAGAATCACGTTAAAATACACTGCTACGCTAAAGTTTCATGACAATGGTCTCTTTTTAGAAGGACATAAACGACGTAGTCTAACCATAGTTAGATTAATCTAATCATAAAAGTGCATAGTGAGAAAATAAAGGAAACTTACAACTGAATTGCATGTGACCAGTTCCTTAATTCGAACCATTACTTCTTGCGTGAACGTTCCCGGCCAAAACACTTGAGAGACGAGTCCTTTGGCACAAGCTTCCTGCGCAGTCAGCTTCCTTCCACTGAACAACATTTCATTGGCCTGAAGGGATAAAAAGTTACTTCTGGTATGAAATGTAATGAGACAAAACTCATTAAAGGAAAAATGTTCAAAACAAGGAAAATGCCTGCACTGTTTGAAGTAGTTTTACTAGAGCTCTTCCAACTATGAATGATTAAAGGCTTGCCTACAGATAGCTGGCCGGTGGCGTTGACTATACTACAGTAGTTATAAAACTACGGAGGCCTCTGATTGAGGGTTAAATGTGAAGACATCTTTTGTTGTTTCCCACTTACAATCGCTCATTAGCTCTAGCTTTGTTGTGGTGCCGCTGCCTTGATTAGCTGTATATGTGGTAATAAGTTAGAATGCCTGACAGACCTGGAAGAACAGCAACGGAGACATCAGCTTGCCCTTTATGTTCATTGCAGCAATGAAATTTCTGACAATAATCTACATTATCTGTACGTTATAAAGCTAAGCCAGTTTTGGTAGCAGACCTCCTGGGAGCTGCCAGTCTCGGTGGGAAAGAACAGTTACGTATATTGCAACTGTTCTTTAAACTACTGAAAGTGTTTGAAACCTAAATACATGGTTTATTTTCAGCACACCTCAAAAGTCTTTAGCAGCGTAGTATTTCGTTTATGGCGTAACATTTAAAATAGCTGGCTCATCTTTGGAGTTTAGCCTCCAACCCCCAGGTATTCTGATTTCTGATCAGATTCATCGAAAATAAACATTCCCCTTTTATTTAGGAGTTCAGTATTGAACTGATAAATCCTTTCAAAAGCTGATTTAGCAGTCTTACTAAAAAAAAAAAAAAACCAACCACCAACCACCACCCACTATTTAAAAGATCTTGTACATAGTTTGAAAAATATTAATTAACAAAGGTACAGAACTGAGTGCTATGGTGTTGCAATAAGGTGACCTCTAGTTCTGTACATCTTCCTGATTCGTAATTACCATACACGTCGCTATTTATCAGCTTCCCCCTTAAAACTACAGCCACTTAGGCTAATTTCTACCCTTAGGGAAGTTTCTTACTTAGTTATGCTGTTTGTTTGCGGTGACATCTGCACAGAAACAGCCAGTGAAGGTTAAAAAGTCAAAGTGTTAACCTCAAAAAAAATCAGTTCTACTCTTTCTTAATGACTAATTTACATTGAAATATGACAAAGCCATTCATTGCTGGACTCTTGGAATATGGGAAATAAGGCAGTTGTATGATTTAAGCAAGAACCTAAGCCTGACAGGTGTAGCATTTCTGAGGACAAAATTCTGAGGTTTTTAATGTTTTCTGCTACTGGGAATATGGTTACAGCAACGTTCAGTTCAGGATCTCAAGTCATCCAATTACTGTAATGTTCCTAGAATTGCCATTTTACACACGAAGAAATTTGAAAGCTCGGAGTCACATTACTTGCCCCTTTGCACACAAGGTCTAGGTTCTACGGGCAGTTTGGTTGCTGACTCCCAGGCCGTTAGGCATGGGGAAAAAAAAACAAACGAAAGAGATGTTTTCTAGGTTCTTTATGTAAAATTTTATTGTCAGCACATCTCTCATAAGTCAGCATGGAAAGTTATGATTCACATGAGTTAGAACTAAAGGTACAAATCATATACCCCTGTCGTTCTAACTTCTCTGAAAGCAAACCCAAACATACACGGTTCATTACCTAGCACAACTCTACCTTCTAATTTTCCAGATTATATGTGAATGAAACTAACCTGAAACACTACCCAAAAATCAGTGACATACCCAAGTCTGGCTAAAACCAGGAATCATTTTCCTAAGGAGATATGGAAAAAAAAACCCCTTCCAAAATAATTTTAACATTTATGTCAAAGATCGAATCGTGAAGTCAATCTAGCTGGGAGTTAGGGAAGTCAGAAATTTAAGTCTGCTGGTCAGGCCTACGTATTCGTCACGTGTATCTTCAGTAACAGGGATAAAACCCCAATGCTGGAAAACCTTAGTTTTTCCCCAAAACTGAGTAGCAACGGCTTAGTTCTCCTGGTGGTGAAAAACCACAAGTGCTAATGGTGCGGTTATCTTACTTCTGCCAGCTGTAACACAGCATTAGCAGCAAACCTCATGACAGGAGCCCTCCCATCAGCGTTCTCAGCTGGCAGCTTTTGAAGGGCAGCGTTTTGCTCTGGCATCTTCACTTTTGACCTATACGCAAAGTATGCCCGAGACCCAGCGCTACACAAGTTTTAATCATGCAGCCATGCCTCGTGTCTGCTGTGACAATTAACACGCTTGGGCGTTACTTCCCGAGAATTACAATACAGCTCTAGAAATTAAGGTAATAGAAATATGTCATTGATAACAAAAATCTTGTAACAGCTCTCTATTCAGTTTGCCTTTCTCCTTCCATACAGGGAACTTCAGCAGTACAACCTCTGGTCTCCCTTTTACCCCAAGTGCTCTGGGGCTCGCGGGGTACCTTCCGTGCAGGCCCACGGGAGGTAGCTGCCACGGAGCACCTCAGCGCTCTCGCACTGGGGAGGCAGCTGGTCTCCGTAATGTGTGGATGCTGGCCGAGATGTGGACTACAGCCACTGTGGAAGCACGCAGCCCTGGCGACTGACAGAAGAGCCTAAGAAACGCTGCCCGGCGTGCCGGAGACCAACAGGGAAACCCAATGGGTGAAGCTTCATCCCATGGCTCCTGTGCTTTATATCCAGAAACCCAGACCAAGAATGCCACAGCAGACACACAGTAACGTCTCTCCCCAAACAGACCTCACCTTAATCTCTCTTATACGCTATTTTCCCAACTCAAAAGCCAAGTTTAAGCACCCGTATGAAATTCTTGGTGCTCCCGATACAGGATCGGGTTTGACGCCTATGGTCTGGGCTTCAGATTTCCTGTGCTAATGAACTCTGTTAAACACGGTCTGTGAGAACAGCCTTCTGTGACAGAATTGCTCACCAGCCAGGCCGGACCCTCCGGAGGTGGTGTTTCCAACAGTCGTGACATTGGAGATTCCTACATAGCTGCTGATGGTACAAAAGAACGCCCTGAATCTGACTGACAGGAATTAAAGGTGGGACTAACACTGCCGAGTTAATACACTTGCAGCAAATTTTATGAGGCAGGCAGAGGCCATCATTCTATTTTGTTTGTTATTTTAATTCTTCCTCTGAATGTTTCTCATCTCACTCATACCATCTCTTCTTTCCACTGGCTTCTCTCTCCCTTTCACAGATAGAAAACAGGCTACTTCATCAACATTTTCTGTATGGATTCTGAATATATTTCATTAAATCTGCTGATTAACCACCCAACTTTGTCCCACAGAGCACTGACATTGCTATGCTGCGGAGGGTCGAGGATAATACGAAAACTGTGGACTTCCCCTCCCCCCCACCCCCCTTTTGCACTGAATATTATGGAATTGTTATCACTGGAAGCTTTCAATTTAAATCTTTGTATTTAAACATGAGACCATTCACAAACACACATGAAAGAGCACACTAGGGAAGAGCTGCTTTCTTCTAAAGAAACGAAAAGTAACAGCCACAAGTCTCTACAGGACAGGGGTGGATGGAATGGATGGATGAATGAATGGATGGATGGATGGCCAAATAAAAAGGGAAAGGAACAATCAGTAGTTTGAAACATGCTACGGTATTAAAAGATACTCTTCTAACTGTTAATCTATTTCAGTTACCTTTTCTGTTCTCTTCTAATAACTAACTAAAGTCAAGCATCACACAATTAGTCATTAGAGCTGTTCAAACTGATGCTTTTAATACAGCAAAATCTGTGATGTTTTTAAATGAATACCTACAGGGGAAAATTGGCTTTTATAGTAAATAGTAGTTCAGGAAAAACCAGGTGCAGCCACAAGCACTTGTTTCATACTGTTACCATTCAACTTCAGATTGGAATGGGACATAAGCCTAACAGTTTTCAAAGAACACAGCATAAAAAAAAAAATAGTAAGCAACATGAAAATAAGGTAGGTAAAAGATTTTCAAATAGCTTTTTGTTACATTCGATTCTTTCATCTAATTGGAAAGCAAGAGATGAGATCTTAAAATAACACGTGGCTTATATTTTCAGCAAGAATGCAAAGTGTTACCATTTTTCAATCCAGCAATACACTAAGAGTGCAAGACTAGAAAAAAAAACCCACATCCCTCACAAAGGTGGCTTGGACAGAGTAGTTCTCGCGAAACACAGCATTAGCGTTCATCGTCTGTACACCTCCGCTAAGTGAGGAAGTTCCACACGGCTTCTGGAGTGCCTGAAAGCGGAACTGCTCCTTTTGCACGCTAGCACGAGGCTGCCAACAGCTGGTGGCACAGGGCTCTGCTACCTAACGACGCCGAGTGCGGACGAGCCCGTTCTCTGCTACACTCCGGTGCTGGGCCGAACGCAAGACACCGGTGGCTGGTCCTCACGAAGCATCAGCAGGGAGGGTGTATCCTGGTAGGCAGGACGTAACCCTTCTGCCACCATCGGGGTTAAGGACGTAGGATTAGGCCCCGCGCCCGCTTTCTGTTTTGTGTGCGCAGGTGAAGACTAGGTTGTAACAGCGTGGAGCAGAGAAGCTATAAATACTGTTTTCTCATGAAGGGTTTTCACGAGAGAAAAAATATTGAAGACAAGACAGCAAAGGCAAAAAGTCTTGAAATCTGGATAAATTATCACAACTGCGCTTGAAGCTGCCAGCCCCTACCCTGCAAGCTACTTACAGAAGCCAGGCCCATTATCCGGGGGAATGTAAGGGATGAACATCCATCTGGACTTTGTCCAAAAGTAGTGTATGGTGTCTGAAACCAAGCCTTCTCGTTAGCCCAAACCACGTCACACAGAGGCAAGATAGATGCTCCGAGTCCAATGGCTGGGCCATTTACTGCTACAATGATAGGCTTCTTAAACTGAATAAAAGTATTCACAAAATTCCTGAAGAGAAAAAGAAACACGGCTCACTACATAGACAGAGAGTAAAATACACCAACCCTTGAAAACTCAGTAGCAATTCATCTCCACAGTAGCAGCACTTTCAAAACCCACCTGGTAACCTTCCACGCTGAGGTGGGTGAGGGGCGAGCAGTGGATATTGCCTACCTACGTTTCAGTGAGGCTTTCAGCACTGTCTCCCGTAAGGCTCTCCTAGACAAGCTGCTGATGTAGGAGCTGGACGAACAGATAGTGAGGTGGGCTGACAAATGTCTGAACGGCTGGCCCAGAGCGTGGTGATCAGTGCCACAGAGTCTAGTGGGGTGCCAGTAACTAGTGTTGCACCCCTGGGGTCAGTGCAGGGCCCGGTACTGTTCAATAGCTTCGTTCATGACCCGGATGATGGGGCTGAGTCCACAGAACTGGGCTGATACACCAGAGGGTTGTGGTGCCATCCATGGGGACCTCAACAGGCTGGAGAAACGGGCTGACAGGAACCTCATGAAGTCCAACAAGGGGACTGTGCCACATCGTGCACCCAGGTAAGAACAGCCCATCCTGGGCTACATTAGGAGAAGCGCTGCCGGTGGATTGTGGGAGGTGATCCTTCCCCTGTGCTCTGCACTGGTGTCCAGTTCATTGGCTGTCCAGTGAGAGAGGGATGTGGTGCTACTCAAGATGGTCCAGCAAAGGGCCACCAAGATGATTAAGGGACTGGAACATGTCTTGTGAGAAAAAGCTGAGAGTGCCAGGATTGTTCAGCCTGGAGAACAGGGAATCACGGGGATCTCATCAGTATGTGTAAATACCTGAAGGGAAGGTGCAAAAGGCAGGCTCTTTTCAGTGGTGCCAGTGACAGGACCAGAGGTGCTGGGCACCAACTAAACACAGGACATTCCCTCTGAACATCAGGAAAGACTTTTTTACTGTAAGGGTGTCTGAACAGGCAGCCAGCCAGGTTGTGGAATCTCCCTCCTTGAGATACTCAAAACCCCTACCCGGACATGGTCCTGGGCAACCCGATCTAGATGACCCTCCTTGAGCAGGGCAGGTTGAACAAGGTGACCTCCAAAGGTCCCTTCCAACCTCAGCCGTTCGCTGATTCTGTGGAAGACTGGCATTTCTCCCAGCCCAACAAAGCACAGTACCTGGACAGGTGCGGATTTAATGCTCCTCCTACAAGCACCAACCGATACAGCACTTGTGGTATATTCACATGCCTCACAGCCCTCCCTCAGACGAGGCTGTAGTCACACCTCTCCTCCGGGCACCCAAACTGTGGTTACAGCCCTGCTTGGTCTTCACCGTGTTTACGTATGACATTGGTATAAGGTACCTATCTCTACTTTTAAGTGAAGGTATAAGGTGTATAAGTGAAGATGAGTGATGCATTAATGAGTTTCCTTAAGGAGTAGGTCTGAACTTCTGGGAGACAGCTTTTCTTAAGAAATCAATCTGCCTTCTTAAATTACGACCAAGCCATAATTAGTAGAGCTCTATTACCGCGTACCACACGCCTGTAAATTCCCCTTCCTCGTGCCATGCCCTCTCTGGGTTGGTCACAATGCTATGGGTGCTGCGCTATTAAGTTACAAATGCACATTCTCCTTATCGACCCCAAATGACAATTTATTCCAGCGCCCACGACGCACGGATGCTTACATGCTTCTCTGTTCTCAAATAGTAAATTCCTCCAAGAGCTCCTTCGGAAAAAGGAAGCGTGTGCGTACGTGCATGTGCGTTCACACACATTGGACCAAGGAGAGACTTCTAAAACCTCAAAGGGGAGGTGCAGGCATTTCTCCGTTAGTAGCTGCCGCGTATAACAAAGAAGTTGTCCGTATTTACCTCAGGTAAATGACAACTTCTGATTAGAATACAATGTACAATAGAGTTGTCAGCACCTGTAAAACACTCCTTTGCTCTGAATGACAGATGATTTTTCATTTCAATATTAGATGCTGAAGTATGGGATTTTTATCAATTTTTTTAAAAAGGGGGATTTAGTGGTAATTTTCAAGTTTGCTGTTTATCTGCATTACACATTTTTTGATTCCTGTGGAACAGGACATTTTTACTGTATTGCATCTATCACTGAAGGTTATCATATGCTGCTTCTTTACTCATTCTAGTGAGCTGAAACAGATGAAGGCAAAAAAAAAAAAAATCGCCTGCTGGAACCATCTTAGGCAAGCCGTCATACAAACATCCCATCCAGAGACCTAAGAGGATTTTAATCGTGTCTGAATATTCCAGCAAGGACCATCTCTAGCACATATACAAAACATACCATTATGATGGTTGAAGAGGGGGTTCTTAGTTGTTTTATGCTACCTTTATCCATTTTATTAACAATGAATAACAGGTGACAAATCAGCCTTCTGGAAGGATATGAATTAAACTAGTGACTGAAGCTCAGTGTTAAGAGCCTCTGTCCCCTGGCCACATGAGCAACTTTTACATGGAATGATTGAAAAATTTCCTTTAGAAAAAAACCACAGAAAACCACTATTATCATCTCTGTGAAGCAGCTGTGCTTCTGATGAAACAGGCCTTATATATTACAAGGCCTTTGAATATTGACAAAAACAACAGAACACAGATCTCTGAAGGACTTACAGATACTTCAGAAGAAAACAAGAACTAATCCGAGAGCCCAGGCCCTCAAAACCCGTGTTCAAATGAATAACTTGTTTGTAATGTTAAAACCTGTCTCTAAGATCCATTAACTTTTCAATATATATTCTTCTCGTTTGTAGTGGTTCAGCTCTTCTTGTTTAAACTTTGGATTTGGTACCTAGCATTGGAATGATGTTCACTAGTATTAATCCACCACTAAGTTATCCATTGTACCACTGCTCTGAATGTGCTATATTGTTACTCATTCAACCCACATCTTTATTTGTGTATGTTAAATTTGTCTTCCTGAAACCCTATGGCTGTTTAAGTCTTTTAAAATTGGTTTCAACTGGGGAGGCATTCCCATACTACCATTTTCCATAGTTAAATTTTAGTAATAAAAATAGTGATACATGAAATGTCAACCCAAGTAGAAAGGGACAAGGAGTACAAACAAGTGCTGCACACTGTCTCAGACAACAGGTGAATGTCTGGGATCCTGTTGAATCAGAGGCTTCTGAAATAAAAGAGAGAAACCAAGCCAGACTACAACGATGAAGAATACCCACTCAGGTGACTGAAGACAATCTTACATACCTAATAGCTTCTGCCATCTTAGTGCTTTCCTTTTTTCTATCATCTGTTAAACGTCGTATAAAATAAATAAAATCGAGACCGCAGCAGAAAATGCTACCAACTGCACTGAACAGCACAAGTTTACTGTCATCTGCAGCTGCTGTGTTCAGTGCACTTTGGACTTCCTTCATTACCTGTGGGGGGGAAAAAAAAAAAAACCACACCAGAAATCATTAGAATCTTTTTATTCCACCATTAAATCTAGCATACTGTTCTCCTCCCCACCTCCCCCCATGAGATCTTGGGCACCTTCAGTTTTTCCTTAGGATCCACTCAACCATCATATTAGAAAAGTGAACTTTTTTCATTATCCAAAACTAAGAGTTAAAAAAAGAAGCATTAGAAGCTTTGTATTTCAAAAATGTAATTAGAAATTAGACTAAGATAATGAAATCATTAAGAAGAGATCTCTTAGGTGTTACCTGTAACTAAAACACTCATCCAGCATTTCTGTAATTTGGACAGCAGATGGCATGTGCAACCAGTTCAGAAAAAAAATAAAAAAAGAACCTTAATTCAGGCTAAAGCTTGTTTCAAGTTGCACTTCATAAATCGCCACGTCTTGTAAAAGATAGTGTGTCTGCCTGTTCAGGTAACGTAGATCTTCAGCTCAACTGAATTACACTTAGCGCCAGTTCTGTGTGCAACATCCTGCAAGCAACCACCTGAATCCTGCTTCGTGCACGCTGCTGCCCGACTAACAGGCACAAGTGAGGCACGGACTTCGAATTCCCCCAGCACCCTTCCCTTCTTCCTCCCCCCACCCCCCAGAAAAATCATAATCGTTCCGACCTCTGGATTTAGTGAATTATTTTCAGATGATTTTGTCGATAGCAAAATATGCGTGAATCCGTCTTGCTTTCTGACGACAATGTCTCTGTACCGGTACGCACTCTCCGTCTGTCTCACGCTGAAGCGTAGCCGTTTATCGAAAGGTTGATCTCTCCTGTCGTCAATAAACCTCCGTTTGCTGGCTGTCACTCCCGTTACGGATGTCTGTATGTTGGTTGTACCATTGGCTGCTAACGCTTCCATAAAGGTGGATGTACCTGGAAAGGGTTTAACCAAGAACACTCTATCAATGACATGGTACTAGCCCGGCAGTTTCGACATGCTGGTCTTACTAAGAACACACAGTAAACACGAAGCTCAGCCCCTGGAAGTGACCAAAATAGACGCTGTGTGCAGAGCAAAATCAAGTGACAAAGGGATCCAAAAAATTCATTTTACAGTGGTGAGAAAATACATTTTAAACAAGCCAAAACAGACCAACCACCACATTCTTATTTTCAGAAGGGAGTTTATTCAAGGTTCCCAATACCGATGCACTCAGTAGGTTCGCCCTCTGCTCTCTCCCTCTCCAACGTCTTTAAGTTGTCTAACAGCATTAAGATCGCAAAGAGGAAGCAGCAGCCTTTTGTTTCAAATGCCACAAGAAGTTAATACACGGAAGAAAATGACACCTACAACAAGCCAAATAAAGAACTTGATTGACAAGATCATATAAAGCATAATAGTCTTCAAAGGAAGATGGAAATGAAGAAATACAGACTATACTTCTGTGAGAGGGAAACAAGATCCATGCAGTGAGGGGGGATTTTAATGGATTCATAGACAATGAGATAGTGCTCAAGTCTAAACAATTTTTGCTATTAGAATTGGCAAATGGAGCATTTTGTCTTTCTGGTCTTGTTCCCAGTCACTTAAATAGCTGGAATTTAAAGGCATGCAAGTAAATAGGCCATTCCTCATGACACAGAAGGGACAGGTTTTTCTCTACTCAACATTAGAAACATCATACCAAATATTCAGCACTCATAAGAGAACACCTTGGATCTATCATCCATCTGTATGTTAAAGTCTCCATGTAAGATCTCCATCAAATTTGTCAGATCAAAGCAATGGAGTATGCATGAGGGGGGTGGGGTCAGTGGGGTTAAAAGAGTTGCAAAAATGTGCTTCAGTCTAAAACAGGGATGTTTTGAAAGTCTTTTCCTGAAAACTGAGGTCTGAGACTTTGTTAAAATCTACTGGAAACCCGCAGCCCTCATCTCACAAACAGGTACTTCAGAGCATCATGCTAACCAGTTCAGAAAGGTACATTTAAAAGGTACATTTAAGCCACATATAAACAAGCCATTGATGAATCTTGCTTTATTCATCATTAGCTTTCTGGAGAAGCTATGCTTTCAAAGTTCTAATAATATGCAATGCTGTGATTTTTAGTTTAATTTTGTTTTCATTTTATGTTTTGTACAAGATACTTCATATACTTGTGGGTCCAGAGAAGACATTACACAGGCTCGCCTAAATAACTGGAATATCATCTATCTCCCCATTTTAACTGTATTCAAATGTTGCTTACTTTGACCCGTATGAAGTATGAGAGAGATACCAAGAGAAAGACTAATGAAATTAAAATTTAGAACATTAAACATTTTTCTATTTGTATGACAGAAACGACCTTCAGATATTAATGAAGTCTTTATAGTGATTATTTTAATCTTTTTAATCAATTTTAACAAATAAATCTTTGCTTATAAATCTGTTATGATCAATCAGGCAAGTTGTCTGTCAGAGGAGCTATACAATAATAAGGTTTTATGATGTATAGTCTTTCTTGTTGTGTCAGTCCCCTTACTGTATCACTTCTTGTGTAGAGGTTAAAGGCAACTCAAGATTTTTCCATTGTTTAAAGTGAGGAGTAAGAAACGGAATTCAGTTTGTGATCAGTCTCAGACACCAGACGTGAACAAAATTAAATGGAACATTAATATTTTATACTGTCACAAAAGTTTCACCTTTATTTCTAAATTTTTCATGGCTTATCAAATTCCCCTTCCTCCCTCCCCCCCATTTCAGCAGAATAAATAAAACTGACACATACCAAACATGAAATCGATGAGGGATGCTTTCAATGCGTCCCCCTTGCAAACCACACCATGTTGATCACATGCCTTGAAAAGAATTCTCTTCAAAGGCAATTTGCAGAAACACCAGTGTTGCTCCATATTTCATTAAGAACACCAAGATGAAATGGTTTCACTGGCCGCAATGGTTTGTTTTTCCATGGGAAAGGTAAATTAAAACAACTGCAATCACCTCTGATTTCTAAACCCTGATACAAGACTTTATGGCTTCTTTCCTAGCCATAGTAAAAAAAAAAAAAAAAAAAAATAAAAGGAGAACCAGGAGAGCACAGTGGACTAGACTAAACCAAAAAGAAGAGTAAATAAACTTGTGTAAGAGCTTTGGGTAGATCTTTTCCCACAGCTCACACTTCCAAAGACATACTCAAATACCAGAAAATTACTTTGGAGATATAAGAACCAATGACTATACACTTTGAGCAGGAGAGACCAAGATGTAAACACCACACGCCGCTCTTCATGTTATTGAACTGGCAAGAGGCCTCCTGAGTTTTCGTATAAACTCTGTCTGCACTTGTCAATGGTCCCAGTTTCAAACCACAAAGAAGCAACAGCTGCAGTTTGGTGGTAGAATTCTCCTACATCCAATCTCGGAAACACACTATCAGGATACTTAGCCTGGAATCAAAAGCCTGTCGGCTTTAGAAACTGTGCCTCTGCGCAGGGAGATTTGGCCAGCGGGTCCGGATAAAAACCCAGCACCAACAGTTAAAATACGTTCCTTAGTGTTTGTCATTATCGATGTACAATTGTGACCATCTATACCTAAAAGTGTAGAGAGCTTGCTCTTTGGGCATTTGGTCCCCGAAAGCGAAGAGACAACTCGGAGGCATAGACAGTATTCATGCTGTATATAAATAGGCAAAGGTTACATCATGGGTCAGTCTTGGACATGTGCTGCAGCAAGTGAGGATGAAAATTAAAAAAAGTGCCAGAGACATTTAAGTGCATTGCCATAGATTTCCTCAATTGAAAATTTCACATTGAGGTCACTTATTTGCAGGTTAATTACAACTATACTTTACAATTATGAAATCTAGATTTCATAACACACCAAAAGCAGTTCTGCATTTTAATACGTTAATGGAGATAGCGTACCGCGGACAAACAAAACACCACAGCCCTCTCCTTTCAAACTGAGCCTTCCAAAACCAGTAAGGACTTGGAAAAGAGACCGTTTACCCTGGATATTGTCAACTGATGCAGAACTGTGTTTGCTTAAGAAGTAAACAAACAGCTCTTATAGTTAAAAACCCTTCCAACTGCAAACTTAATGTGATCTTCTCAAAAGTGAAGACATAATGCTGCTGCCCAAAGCTTCACCATACAGATGCAAAATAAAATTAAGAGGACTACTTGGTTTTGCAGCTGTTGATCAAAACCTGCTAACAGTCACTGTTTTCATCCAGCTGCTTCTCGAGTGGAAAAATTAAAAAATGCTACAGGCAACAGATAAGAAATGATCTGGTCTCTTATCCAAAAGGAAGACAGACACAAAATACAGGAGTTGGAAAAGGGGCTGAACAGCAAAAGTATAGTCATCCCCACTCCACTGGGGGAAGACAGAAAAAAGCCACCTCTCCAAAATATGAGGGGCCAACAATTAAAAATGCACGATGCCAGACATCTAGAGAAAGAGTTAAACACAAAACACGTAACACACAACTTTGCAAGAATCCAAAAGTCACAACCCTAAACTCCTCCCTAAGCTATTCATGCCTCACTGTTATGG
Organism: Eurypyga helias; assembly: GCF_000690775.1. NCBI lineage: Eukaryota > Metazoa > Chordata > Aves > Eurypygiformes > Eurypygidae > Eurypyga > Eurypyga helias. The sequence continues at coordinate 68,430 of NW_010256993.1, read as the reverse complement.
TCTCCCAAGTTCTGGAGAAGTTGTGTCCAGCTTCCGTAGCAAGCCTTGAGTACAAGCAGTCCCTTGCCTGCAGCAATACTGGGGACACATCCAAACAGGTGCTCCAAGGACAGCCAAGCGTCTTCCGCACACTTCGACCGCACGTGGACTAGTGCCGGCACTACCCATCCCCAGGTTTGTCTGACAGACTACGCTGGTTCTGAAAGGCCTAGCACAGGTCTGTAAGGGATGGGCATAAGATGATGTGAGGCGTGAAAGATGTTGTCTATTTATTTTCTCCAGCTCCAGCCACCAGAAATATAGGGATTCCCAAAATTTGCATGCCCAGAACGATAGGATGCACCCAAATTCATGTAATTTGTAACCTGCAAGGGACTGTCCAGTTTACTTTTGAAAGCACTATGATTTTGTCTTCTAAAGTATTTTTTTGTGCCACAATGTACACCTTTACTTTCTGCATCCCTTTCATCACATTCCTTTTCCAGCTTGATTAGTCCCAACCTTATTTATCCCTTCTTTCTTCTTCCAGAAGCCAGCTCAATCCTGTCATTCTTCTCCCTGCCTTTTCCTCTCATACTGATTCTTTCAACAGGGTCCAAAATGGCACACAACAGTCAAGATGGGGATTTATAACGTGGCATATTCGAGCCTTCTCCTTTGTCCTCCATTCCTTCTCCAAAATAATTTAGATTTTGTTTTTAACTAGCACTGAGCAGGTCTTTGCAGAAAACCACCCAAAACAAACCCAATTCCCTTTTCCTGAGCAGCAACACGTTATCAGGAACCACTCATTGTCCAGGCAAGGTTTTATGATTTGCTAGAGGCATTGAGTTTTGCATAGGAGCCTGTTCTGTTCCCTGTTCATCCGCGCTGGAAGTAACCTCTCCTTTTAATCACAAAATCACTCAGTATTTTCAGATATGTCTGCAGGAGCTTCAGGCACCCTCACGCCTTTCCTGTACCCTCACGACCAACCTCTCCTACACCAAGTGATGAAACGGTTAATAAGAAACGTCCTATTTGAATAAGCAAATGAACAAACACCAGCAACAACAATTCTGTAAAGCGCGAACTGCAAAAATAACACTGTAACTGATTACAGCTCAAGTACCGGAGAGGGAAAAATATGATCTGCAAAACTGATCGGGAAAAACTAAAATTAAAAAATTCATTGCTAAAGGAAGTTGTATTTTTTCCAAAGCCCATTCTATCCTTTCACTGCTTTCTAGTCCCCCATATATATGATCCACAAGACTTCAAGTTTCTTGTCCAGCGCGGGTTGCCTCACGTTCCCTTTTTGCCTACAAACGGTAGGGTTTGGCTACATGTTCATATGCACGAGCAAGCTCTAACTGTAAACACTGTTAAGCCTTTGCCAGCCTTAAGTCTGCACTACAGCAAATATTTCACACAATGAGACACCAACCCCAGACAGCGATACCACAACGCAAACATAATATATAACACTTTCCAGTAATTTCTCCACCTCTGCTTCAGCAATTACACAGCAAATATTTCTTAGAGTTGCAGTGTGTTGGCACAGGTCATAGGAATTCAAAGCGAGGCTTCTAAAAATCCTATATATGTGCCCATGTTTTGTCTACGTATTTACAGCACTTACATTCAGGAATCAGACAAAAGTTCCAGCTTCCTTTGCAGGGTTCACTATGAATATTTGTAAGAAAAAAAATAAAATCTGAATTTATTGTACATTTCACCTAAAATACCGGGTAGCTCTGTGTTTCTGGAAGAGTGTTCAGAAGGTGTAAGCCATTTATGAAAGACAAGATACACCTCACCTACACCGTTCCAGAATATGTTGTTACACTGATGCAGCGCACAAACCAACAGTGCTACCAATAATTATCTGCCCATACCCCGGCGTTAGGACAGGCATCCCCTAAGATGCCTGGGTGGGGAAATGGTCAGACTTCTTCGAAATCTGGCCTGCTGATGGTGCTGAAACCTCCTCAAATCTCTTACTGCAGGGAGGGGGTGTGTACTAACTTTATCTTTTCAAATACAGTTACCCTCTTCTTGCTTCTGTTTCCAGGAAACAGTTACATAGGGAGCCATGAGGTGATCTTCAGCCACCTTCAGTCGTGTTTGCAAATACACCACCTTTCCATACATAAAGAATGTAGGTTTTAAGCACAGGCTAACAGGCAAATCATTGCGGTAGCACCTGGCGAAACATCAGCGATGGGTAGCTACAACTCAGCAGTAAGCAGTCCCGCTGTATCTGGCAGGCTTGGTTGTCAATGTCTATCTTCAATTCCTAAATAAAGCCTCTCTCGTGCCCTTAATTCCTCTTTTCCTTATATTCTGAACAGGTGTTAATTTTAAATGCCACTTTGAAACATTGCTCCTATAAAATCTACTTTGAAACATTGCTCCTATAAAATCTATGTTTACAGGACACTGTTGTGGACAAAGTTAACCCGTGGAGAGAGAGAGACATACACACATGTAACCCTTGCTAATATTTCTCTACTTGATTGCAGGTCTTTCAATCCTACACCGATTTTTATCTTGGCTGCCATGTCACATTTAGACCAATATGGTCTAGAGTCGCCTTTTTTTCCTTCTGTCGATAGATTTCTCTGTTTCTTTGATTACTTACAGCATCCATCAAATATTCATTTATGCTGTAAGGAAGATGGCAGCATTACTGGTTGCACTGGATATTTATAAGCTATTTAATTATTTTTGCCTTTCACTGTCTTCCCTTCTCAGAGCATGAGCATCCATGTAAAGGTAAACTTGTAATGCCAACCAAAAATGCAACTCATCAGAACATAAAACTCTCCCACTGAAAGTGGGCAAAGGTTACAACAGAAAATAGCATTTCTCCACCCTCAGGTTAAATAGGTTTCCCTTAGTCTCTTTTAAGTCATATAAGTGGAAATAAAAGGAAGTTTATGTACTTTAAGAAGATGGGAATAACAAAATACTAGACCTTGTTCAGACCAAGACTAGTTAAAACCATACCCATAAATATAAAGATAACATTAATATGTAATTTAGCACAAAGTTCTTAAAATTCTGATTAAGTTTCACTACATTCAAGAAGGACCTCTGCAATTTATACATAAGGTATTAAGCAAACTTTCCACATGCTGTCTTACAGTGGAAAAAATGCCTCCCCCCTAACAAATGCAAAAGGGTTTCCAAATACATCTCCATTCTTTTTATTTCACTGGAAATATATAAACATTCCTTGAATGAGCAAATTCTTTTTCTCGTTTATTATGGCATCCAGATAAATTAGGATTGCTCTCCTCTCCCCTTCCACTTCAGTTTTAGACTCATTTTGGAGTGATTTTTCTTCTGTTGAATCTATAATCAGGATACTACTGACAAACAGAAAACAACACACATGATCACCCTCAGCATTTTAGCTGTTACTCAAGATAGCTGTAAGGAAAAGAAAAAAAAAAGAAAAAATAAGTTCCCAGGCCTCTCTGATATTACTCCAGTCAAAAAATCCCAGCCATATTTCACAGTAGCATGCACCGAAGTATTTGGTGGGAGAAGCAAAGAGTTAGTCCTGTTTCCTTTTCTCACAAACAAATACAAATTAAAAAAAACCCACCCTTCCCCAGGTCAGAGACTCCTTTTTGAGGCCTTTTGACACCAGGAACATTTCATAAGGAAGAAATCACCTGTCTTGTCCTTTGATATTCTTGGAGCTGCAGGTTACGATACCTCAGCGTTCATTTGAAATGCTCTCAAAATCGAGAGCTAAGTAAGGACATCTCTCAGGGCTCATCTGTAGAGGAAAGCTATTGCAGAATAGGCTAAGGTTTAAACTTGAAGTATACCCAGCTATTTCACACTAAATCCTAAGGTGAACACATTCTGTATTAGGAACACTTCATTGCAATTTAATTCAATCCACAAAGTGATTTAAAAACTGGCTCTGTTTCTGTGGAATAAGATTGCCCTAATGTAAGGCTGGCCCAGAACAGACCCTGGCAAAAGACATGCCAGGCAGTTCCCTGGAGAGACACAAACATACACAATCCACGCACACATGACACAATTCTTGTAAGGACATAAAAACTTTCTAAAGCATTTCAGCTGAATTATTAATGAGATTTAGATAGATGGACATAGCCCCACTGTGTTGGCAGAATGCTTTCATCTACCTTACATGTCAGTAAGTATTCACATTTCATTCTTACCACATAGATGAGGCTTTAAATATCAGAGTTTGCAAGATCACAGAATGGTTTTGGGTCCCCATAGAAGGGACCTTAAAGACCATCTAGTTCCAACTGCCATGGGCAGGGACACCTTCCACTAGACCAGGCTGCTCAAAGCCTCATCCAGCCTGGCCTTGAACACTTCCAGGGATGGGGCATCCACAGCTTCTCTGGGCAACCTGTTCCAGTGCCTCCCCACCCTCTCCGTGAAGAACTTTTTTCCTGATACCCAGTCTAAATCTCCCCACTTTGAATTCACAACCACCCACCCAAACACTTGGCATTTCAATGCAGAAAAGCGGCCGGCAAACAAGGCAAGAGGACTTTGGAGGCTCAGGACCCAAATGTGTCTGTACTGAGCTTTACAGGACAGTACCTGGAGTGAGCATCCCTGCTTTGAAGAAGCGTCTCTATTTTTCACACATCTACCTCAAGGGGCTACGTGTGCCTTTCCAGCCATTCCCTAACATCTGTCATTAATAGAAGATGTCTTGACCTCCTGTGGGACATTCAGCAACAGGTTCGTTGAGAGGTGGCCGATTAATAGATTACCTGAAGCTGTAGGAGCTTGTAGCACAGAGGGCATCTTCCAGGACACAAAAGCACACAGCTAGCTCCAGCCCAGACTTGGGTAGCCTGCAACACAGAACGTTGCCCCCTGCTACTGACATGGGCAACCTGTTCTGCAGGAGCACTCCCTTTATCAGAAACTGCCAGCCTTGACAGAAATAACTGGCTGGGGAGGGAAGGAGAAGCACAAAGCTCTTCAGTCTTCACTTGAGGATTTTGGGTACCTCAAAAGCTGAACAGCACTTTCAGAAACACATGTACCAAGCAGGTTCCTACTTCTGATTCAGAGGTACTCAACTAAAAGTCTCCACTGGAGAGTCAAATATTTGAGCCAAGAAGATTTCTTAAAGACCCAGCTTTTAGGAAAAGCACTGAACTGTGGGTTTAGAACAGCAGCACATCTAAAGAGGCATTCACAAATTGTTCTAGAGGCAATCTCCCCAAGTTTTCCCCATATCCTGGGAAAACAAGCCTACATGACAAGCAGGATGTTGAAAGATATCTTTGGGTATCCCATGCAACAGGTGCTGGATAGTTAGATGCTCTGAACTGAAAAAGTGGTTCAGAACAGTGTTATCACCTTGCCAAATTTGTCTTTTTATATTGTTGGAGAGGAATTAATCCCAAACATAACCTACTGGCAACAGCTGAAATAAGGCATGATGGAAGGACTAAGTAAATACAACCTGTGCTTTCATAGCATCATAGAATCGTTCCAGTTAGAAAAGACCTTTGAGATCATCTAGTTCCATCAACCTGGCACTGCCAAGTCTATCCTAAACCATGCCCCTAAACACTGTCTCTTAAAATCTCCAGAGATGACAGGTCAACTACTTCCCTGAGCAGCCTGTTCCAATGCCTGACAACCCTTTTATTAAAGAAACATTTCCTAATAACCAATTTGATATTTTTCAAGCTGAATCTGATCTCTCCGGTTAAGTTTCTGGCAACACTAGCTAGGATCAGCAGGTCTGTGAGGACATGCCTGAACTAGAGAACTCACAGAGAATATCCAGAATTCTTTATTCTTCCTATATTGAATAATAATTATACACCCCACCCCCTAACAAAAACCCCAGAGAAAGTCCTAAAGTCAACAGTAGGATACTACTGAGAGTAGATGATTTGGATTGGATGCTTTGCATGAGGAAAACTTTTATGATATCCTCCCTCAATCAGGCTTTGTCCTGTATCACTGCAGGCAACTACTGGAAAACAGAGGAGGCAGTTGTTTTCACATCATCTTGCCCCACAGCTTGACCCTAGTACAAATGGTATGTTTCTTCATGTTGTGGGATTTGCAGAGATAGCAAAGATCCTGAACACAGCCATGAGTCTTGGGAAAACACCCATCATAAGAACATGTTTTCACCAAATTCTGAAATCAAGAATACAGTGGTAAACAAGCAAATAAAAAAAGCATGCCCAGGGTAAATCGCGAGACAATAACCACAGCTGGAAGCAGCCATCAGAAAAGGTAATGCTCCAATCTCAGCCAGCAGCTGTGAGGAACAGGAGGCAGCGAGCTGCCCTCACACAGCAGGATGGATCGCACGTGCACGGGTAGCGTTTGCGGGTGCACTTGTCATGTTGCTGAGAAGCGCAATCAGTTTCCATTTAAGACCTCAGGCTTCCATAAATATGACAACAATCAATGAAGTAGAACAGTCTATCAAAGGGAAAACCTCACAGACAAAAACCTTGAACTGATAACTCCACAAAGCACTAATTAAGTAGTTAACACATACTGCCATACATAGAAAATGGTGCAGAGCTGCTGAAGCAGTGTCCCTCAGGCTACAGAGCCTGTACAGAAGCCAGGATTATTAGTTACAGGTGGCCTCAATCCCCAAAAGCCACTTCCCCCTGTAAAAATCTACTTTTATGAAGTACTAGAGTGTTTTTTTTTTTCTTTCCAGAAATTACATACCTAGTTTAAAGTACAAGTAGCAATATTGATACTACTGCTAGTCAGAAGAGACAGCTAAGAAAGCAATGGAATAAGCACTACGATACAATTTCAGCACCACCAATATGTTAATATGAAACCACAGCCTTGTGCTGGTTTTGGCTGAGACAGAGTTAATTTCCTTCACAGCAGCTGGCATGGGGCTGGGTTTGGATTTGTGCTGAAAACAGCGTTGATAACATAGGGATGTTTTCCTTGTTGCTGAGCAGTGCTTACACAGAGTCAAGGACTTTTCTGGCCCCACCCGACCAGCAAGGTGGCTGGAGGTGCACAAGGAGTTGGGAGGGGACACAGCCAGGACAGCTGACCCAACCGACTAAAGAGATGTCCCACATCATATGACATCGCACTCAGCATATAAAGCTGGAGGAAGAAGGAAGGGGGGAACTTTTGAAGTGATGGCGTTTGTCTTCCCAAGTCACCTTTATGCATGACAGAGCCCTGCTTCCCTGGAGATGGCTGAACACCTGCCTGCCGATGGGAAGGGTGAATGGATTCCATGTTTTCCTTTGCTTGTGTGCACGGCTTTTGCTTTACCTATTAAACTGCCTTTATCTCAACCCATGAGTTTTCTCACTTTTACTCTTCTGATTCTCTCCTCCATCTGGTGACGGGGGAGTGAGCGAGCGGCTGCGCGGTGCTTACTTGCTGGCTGGTGTTCAACCACAACAGTCCTATTTGGCACCCAACATGGGGCTTGGAAGGGTTCAAGGTAACGACAGGTTTGACTGGAATGCGTTAGATCGAATTTATAGCTGTTTTTGCTGTTTAGCTGTCAATTGGCAGGCTTCTGTGCTTGCCATGGGGCTTGCTTGCCTCACTGTATTTTAGAGCCTAGCGCTCGTTAGTGGCTGCTTTTTGCTTTTGCTGCACTGCCATACCGCTTATCATCTTACGCTGCTGTGCCTGGGAACATTTTGATAACAGCAATGGGCCACATGCCTGGGCTGGCAGATGGCCAGCGCATCACCGCTGTTTCTGTGCTGCTGTGCTGGACAGGCTGGAACTCCAGCATGAACTGCAAGCCAAAGGGACCATGACCTGTGGATGGGCCCACACGGGAGCAGGACATCCCAAAGCACCTGTGGCTATGCCTGTGCTGCAGCAAGTACACCTTGAAGCCTCTGTGGCTGCACATGAAGTCATGCTGGAGCACCTCAAAACATGTGGCCATGAATAAGCCCATGGCAGAGCAGGTAAACCCCCTTGGGTGGACAACAGCCATGGGTAAAACAGTGTTGGAGCAGCTTACTTTCGAAGGGACTGTGGCTGTGGGTAAGGCCACCCTAGAGCACACATCTCTGAAGGCACTGTGGGTCATAGAGAAGGCCATACTGGAACAGGCACACCTCAAAGTGACTGTGGCTAAATCTATGCTGCAGCAGGTATGCCCCTGGAGAGACTGTGGCTCCCAGATAGGGCTCTGCATGGAGCAGGTACACCCCTGTACCAGGGACTGCAGGCTGTGGGTAGGTCCAAGCCAGAGCTGGGGCAAGGAGAGGAGTTCATTGCCATGTTAAACCCTATAACCTGGCCCAAAGGGCCCGGGGGTGGAGATGGTAATGGAAATACCTTTAAATTGTTGTAACCCATGATTTGAGTTGCATGCTGTGGGATTTACTACAGCAGGGACCACCTGAACCAGTGGAGGACAAACCTTACAAGAAGCAGTGCAAGTGCAGGTGGGAAGTGGTGAATGGATTCCTTGTTTTGCTTTGCTTGTGCATGCAGCTTTTGCTTTACTTAAACTGTCTTTTATCTCACCCACAAGTTTTCTCACTTTTACTCTTCCTTTTCTCTCCCCCATCCTGCTGTGGGTGGGGAGTGAGCGAGTGGCTGCATGCTGCTTAGCTGCTGGCTGGGTTAAACCACAAAGAAGCCTCTAAGAGATTATGAAAACTAATATAAGGAGACAAATTTTGAAGAGGGGGGAGGAGAGGAAATCAAGAAATTAGGAAGTTAGAGATGTGGCAGATAAAACATCACCCCAAACAACAGAAAAAACAGTGAGGTTTAAAGCAAGTTTCAGAACAAGTTTAAAAGACAAAGCAGTGAAGACCCATTGCAGAGCAGGACTTCACAACACTACTATCCACCGCACCAAAACCAAGGGAGACCCAGGTACAATAATGCCTGTTGCTACACTAAAACAAGAACAAAGTATATCATATCTGATGCTATAAACCAAAGTCTGCAGTGGCCTGAGAGAGAATACTGTAGCTTGCATAGCTGGCAATGAATAGGAAAGCAAGGTTTATTTGACTATTTGGAGATGGAGGTAGGAGCACATCTTTTCACACAAGTCATACTGGTGTGATCATCGTTCAAGAGTCAATTTGTAGATTTTTTTATAAATACTATCACTGCGAGTGCATGGAAGGACTTGGGTCCACAACCTGGTAATTTGAGAAGGTGGTGGTGGGGAATCTCCATTTGAGTTTTGGGCTTGGGAATTGTAATTCCAATTGGTGCAGTTCTAAGTCCAGAATTGCTGGAGCCTCGGATGTTCAGTGGGAAGTTCATAAAGCTGTGCTCGGACTTACATTTACTAAGAAGTAGTTCATGGGTGACAGGCTCTGAATATGTTTAGATACAGTGGACTCTTAAAATAGTGAATCTTGCCTTAGGAAACAATCCATTAAGAACACACTGAGAAGCCAAAAATATCAAAGAAAGTCACTCCATAAAAGAGAGAAGAATTACTATTAAGTAATGCAAAGATTGCGTACACACAAATAACAGGACTAGTACATAACTAGTCACAATTGCGAGCTCAATTTTAATTTGGAAACCATTTAAAACATGCCACAGATGAGACAAAATGACAGATGAATTACATGACTGGTTGTTTCCTGAAGGCTGCCAGGGACCCACCTGTACAATTCAGATTCCAACCACTAAACAGACAGAATAAGGAAAATAGAAACAGGACAGTATCAGCAAACAGAATTGAAATTAAATTTCTACAGAGATGAATGCTGTGCAATTTTAGATGTGTTATGTAAAAAGATACTGTATGAAATATGTTTTAGACAAATAGCAAGACACCCCAGTCATAAGGAGAGGGTGTATAAATGGAACTAAACTTATACAGTAATTGAATTATTTTCTTTAGGAGTGAGATGTAGCTTCAATTAACGCCACATGGTTAAACAGGTCAATAGGAACTGAGGGGAAAAATAGAATATGCTATACTTACAAGAAAATAGGAAGTAAAGAACACTGGGAAGAATACAGGGAGATGCTAAAACAGATAAAGAACGGGTATTAGAAATGCAAAGTAAAACTCTAAAGTTCTCATAGTTACAGATGCTAAACAAATTATTTTTCCAGTGATTAAAAAAAAGAGGGGAATTAGATTTTATTTTTTTTTTTTTTAAAAAGTGAAGTATCATGTAAGTTAAAGTCAATTAAAATATTAGTGGGGAAACCAGCATGCCGTAAGAAACCAGAAGAGAGTTATAATGAGTATGAATAGATTGTACATTTAATAAATGACAGACTAAAAGGCTTGAACATGTCAGGATTGCTGACTTACAGTAAAAAAAGGGAAACAGACAAATGGGATAGTCTATATAGGAAATGCATTATAGTAAGTGAAATACCTCTGAGACTTGCTTGCTTAAAGTCCAGCAAATCTAGAAGGTACCTTGAGTAATAAAACTTGATATAATTTCAGAAAGAGTTGGAAAAAAAAATTAAAAAGCCACCTTAAACCTCTTCAGTGTATTTCTGTTTATAAATAAGACTGCTCTCACAAAGCCATGTTTCACAGGTGCCCTTCCAATTAAAACCTACCAGGGATCCAAAGAAATAGTCAGGAGAGACATATTGGACACTGCAAAGAAATTGCATCTTCTTACAAGACTTCACTCATTACTTGCCATATATTTTACCAATATTTTGCAGTTTCATACCATTACAAAACACGCATCAGAGGCTTTATCATCATGTATACTTAGATCTAATGTAAATGTCAGGAATTTAATATCTCAACACAGGAGCAACCGAATTTTGCTCAGCATCAAAGCTGTATACATAGAATTACTCTTAGTGATATGAAATCAGAAATACATTGAAAAATAAAAATTTTCTAACTAAAATTAATTTTACATGATCCTAAATCAAAGATTCTATTGATACCAAAAAGTGGAAGTCAGTAACAAAGATTTCAGGATTAGTGTAACACCCTGTCGCTGGGAATTTGAGATACAAAGTTATAATAAACTCTGCATCTCCATTTGATATGTTGCCATATCACTAGTTAGTGATATGCCATAACGGTGATAATGGCCATCAGGCCGTTAGTTAACTGAAACAAAGGTATCAGTTTTCTATTCTGTTATTATCTATACATCAACACAATGGTTACTTACAAACGCAAACACCGTGTCTATTTTTAGTTACTACGGTAGATGACCTTTCCAGTATAGCTACATCACAGAAGACACCACCAAACCATCAGATATTTTTCCTCATAGATCAGTTAAATTCCTTTGAGATCTCCATAGCATTTTATCTTCAAGGTGTTCTTTGAATCATTATCATTAATTGAAGTGCTGCAGTGGGTCACCTTCTTTTTTTTCCTTATTTCTTAAATTATATGCTTACTGAAATTTCTAAAAATATGATTTTTTTTTAATAAAAGGATTACTTTTTCCTCTCTCCCTCTCATTTTTTCTTCTTTCTTTCTGTCAAACCAGATACGAGACTACGTGCAAGAAACTGCATGATCACACACTGACTCAGATCAGACCAACACTGCAAATGCATTAACCAAGCCCACCCCTACTGCAAGGAGGAGGAAGTCTGCCTCACATCTGTCCTGAGGCTCCATTCTTTGGAAGTTCAGAAAAACCAGCCAAGGGCCTTTCTTCCATGGACCTCACCATAACCCTGTGATCTGGGCAAGCAGCACATACTAAATTACTCATTGGTACTTAATTATCAATCTAGTTTACATAACACGAAGATTTGTTTCCCTCCACGGCTCTGTTTCTTCCCTGTTTCTGGTCAGACAGGGGCTATACACGTCACTCAGCACAGGTATTTCTGCCTAACCCAGAAACAGGGCAGCTGGGTTCCTCAATGCCCTCCATTCCTCCACTGATACATCCACTGAACAATTCCACAAGAGCTTCCAAATTTAACCCAAAATCCAGTTCAAAACTATTTACCATCATCAGCTTTTTTACCTAGTCATAAGACAAGACAACTGGAATCCCAACCCAAATTTACAAAAAACATTAAATTCAGTTCAACTACAGCAGAATATCCAGGAAAAAGTATTAGTGTTTTCCTACTCTGGGCTCATTATTTGGACAGAAATATCAACTTATGACTAAGTAGAAAGAAATGAGTAATAAACTGACATAAACAAATGAAGACGTTCCAAAAATCCCACAAAAACTGTCAAAATTAATTTAACAGGAGGAACAAGCCAAACAATTTTGCTGGATGTGCTGGGTTAGCTTTCAGCTTGAGCAGTTCCTGAGTGCTGCTGCTGACCAAGCAGGGAGGAAGAATGTGTGGGAAGGGGGCAGCGGAAGGAGAGGACAGGATAACTGCGAGTAACATGTAAAAGCACGTCTAAAGAGAATGGCAACATATTTCTCTCAGGTTTAAAAATATGTACTGAGTAGCAGACAACAGTCATAGAAAAGAGTAGGTATTTCCTCACGCAAGCCTTTTAATTGTGAGATCGAGTCCCAGTATTGCAAAACGAACGCTAACACCACTGATTTGTCTGCACGGGAAAGTGGCGGAATTGAAATCATGAACGAACAGGTATCATTGTAGTGCTATGTACTCTTTAACATTCTGCTATTTAAGTAATTTTTTAAAAAATCCAACCACCCACGTGCTGTGATTTTATAATATTTCACTAAACATTGAGATTATGAACACATTTTGCAAGCATAAAGCGACGTGTAGTTTAGAACAGATCTGGACTAGTTTGTTTATACTGTAGAAAACAGCCTGTGATGTAAACTCTTCCAGCTTTTCCAAACAAAAAAATCATGCGAAAAAACTGTTACAAGTATGTGCAAGAAAAATACTTCATTGATGCCATCAATTTTCAGTTTAGTAGCTCTTACTTAGAAAGCAAAGAAACAAGAAAAGACATCACACATGGCATTAGAAGGGGACAGCACGTCTCGCTGCAACACGCACCCGCCACAATCTGCGCTGGGATGAAGCAAGGACAGGGACAGCCAGAGAAGCGCTACTATTCATCACCTCCTCTTCTCAAAAGGGGACTTCCCCTGTTCCCTGTAGCTCCAGGACTGTCCATCCCTACAGCATGACTTTGGACTATAATGATTCTTGAGTAAACTACATGGAATCAGAAAGAAGACCAATGTTCAGGCTGAGGCTCCTCGAATCAGCCCAGTAAATGCTGCAGTATGCCCCTGGAAAATGTGAGTGTGCCCTGACATCTCCAAGAATTATACTAGCACAATATGTACTCAAAAAGCCAATTTACAGTTGTTTAGTTGCTGACATTTTCGGCCTTCTGAAGGACACAAACACAGCACAACTGATACAGCCTCTGAAGCTGCTGGGAAAGTTGGGGTGTTTTTTCTCCTAAATTAATGGCTATAGTAAATAGCAGACTTCATGTCAGAACACATTCCTTCCATGTGCGATGACACGGTGCCCATCATTACCAGCCCACGAAACACCTTTGTTTTCGGAGACTCACACCACGCCACTCCGGCTGGTTCTCACAACTGATCCTTACACAGACAACCCTTTCACCGTGCATTACCCTGCATACACCCACCAGCAAGCAAAGCCTTCCCCTTTCTCTTAGGCTGGATAAGGTTTAAAATTTAGAATTTCTCCTTCCTTTTCATGTAGCTTCTATATGTTCTTTGCAACATGTGAAAGAGGAATATAATGATGACCATGAAGTGGGAAGCCCTAAAGAGCAAGAGTGGGCAAATAATAGATTTTGACTGGAGACAACCACTTAAAGAGGTAGTTCTTTTGTTTTCAGATTTACTCCTCATATGCAAGATCTTTCAAACTGTTCTGAACCAGAGTAAAAATGTCGCTTCAAAACAAAGTCAGATATGTATTAAATGAATTGGACTAATCTGTAAATAGGATTCTGCTCTTCCTTATTCCAAGCTCTGCTTTTGTTACAATTTCTATTGTCAAAAAAATGTTGCCCGTATCCATTCAGGAATAATAAAATTATAGCATTTATTACTAGAGTTAAGGCACTAGTTTTAATTATTTTCTGTATAAACCTGAATACATATTATTCATGTTACTCATAGCAAAGATAAATAAGAAACACAATAAGGTTTGCAAACACTAATACAATATTTAACCTGTTATATTCTCCTTGAGGAAGCGTAAAATTGAAGCAGAACAAACCCCAATGATATATGCTACAGGTCAACTTAATATTAACCATAATTTCAGTCGTACATGCACTTAGCTGAAAGCCAGAAGCTATTTCATTTTAAATTGTAAGACTGGAGAAGTGTTTCCCTTCTGTGGTAAGGGGAAGCCAAAGGGCTTGAATCCAGGCCTGTGCTGTTTCAAAATCACTCTCTGAAAGGGTCTGTCCATGGTGTCCCTTTGCTTCGGTGGCTTAAATAACCCACAGGTGTCAGTGGTCACAAGGCAGTTGGAAACAACTTCTCACAACTATTTTCCTACCAAAAGCATTGGAGAACAACCCCTCTCCCAGTCAGGATTCCTCTACAAAACTCAAGGCATTTGTCCCACACGGGCTCACTAGTGCTGATCACCCTGTACCGTCATATACACAACAACCACCCCAATAACCAGGGCCCCAAAGCAAAAGGGGCGAAACGTGGTCCCTTTACAACATACATCCCCGACCTAGTGCTGCAATTCCACCGACCGGGAGGTGGCTTTTCACGTTTTGATGCAACTAAATACTTCAACAACAAGGAAATTCAACCCAGGCTCTAAAAGGAAAATGAAGTTCACCCATTTGGTAGTCCTCACAGGCAAAAATGGCTCAACAGAAACCCAAGCATCTCCAGAGACACGTGGATTATTTTCACTGTCATTAAACCCCTCCCCCCCCCAGCACCCGTGACTAGCTATAATTAGCACTGTTTCTCACGTCCCAAGGGCACCTACAAAAGCAGACGACATCCTGACTTTAGCACACCACCTAAAACACCTCCTGTTCCAGCGGCTGACCCTCAGAGGGAGCCTACCTCCATTCTGCAGTTCCTTCCTTTTCCTTCTGCTCCGTAACATAACAGCTTACCAGCCGTTTTACGAGGGGGCACATTCCCGAACCACCGAGCTACAGGTGTTTCCCAGTGACCCCGAGGGATTCCCCTGCATGTGAAACCCATTTGCCTGAATCAACAACAGCGTCTGCAGAGCAGGCCGGGGGATGGCTTGGATGACAAAGGTCTCTTCCAGCCCTATTTCCTTGTACTCTGGGATGCGCCTGTGGTCGCCTGCTGTAGCGTTTGTACCTTTTTGTCCTGGCCTGAAAGCGGCTGCTTTACGAAAAGCTGGAATACAAAGAAAAGCTACGTGGACCCATGGTATCAAGCGGGATTAGCAAACTGTGGACAAGGACAATCGGATTCTTAGCTAACTGCCGCTTTCAGTCCCGATGGGGAGCTCCTGCCTCTGCCCTGGAACGAACCCTGGGGGGGTGGAAATCCTCCGCTGTGGAGATGCCTGCGTTTTTGTCTGGGAAGCCGCAACCACAGCTCCCACATGTATCCGTACCTCTGCCACAAAGCTTCGGGTCTGTGTAAGGGCTTTGTAAGAACGTTCCTGTGGATTGCAGTCTCCATCCTGAACTAATCATTTCTGCAGTGGCCACACTGATGCGAAAATTACTCCCGTTTTATACGTTGTTCGTAAAATCTTTCAAAACCAGGAGACTGGACTCTACGACTGGGTGCAAGAAATGATAGCCTTCTAACAGTTTCAGAATAATGATGGAGAAAATAGCCTGTGGTAAGAGGTAACTTCCAAACGATCAGATTAAAAATGACAATTCCCTTTTCTCCAAGGGTAAGGAACCGAGTCATCAGAGGAAACCGCTCACGTCCTTGGTTTCAGTACAACCAAAATACTATCTAAATTAAATTGCGTACTATTATTGGATCAACTTCATGCAATACCTTTTGGACTGCCCAAGGGAGTTTATGGCCAATCCTACGAGCCATTCTCCTGGATGACCTTCTGCAACGTTCGGTGTTAAGCTAGCATTTAGCAGGGTTGCAGCCAGAGAAGTAAAGCTGGTCCGATTCCTCTGGCATTTAAGTGCGGACATCGCTTTTCTCCTGATATGGGGGAGCCGGGAATATCTGATAAAACAATAGCAAGAGTGGACATAGAGGGCAAGAGTAGTGTATTTCCCTGGCTAACGGCATTTACTGAGGTGCGATGGCAACAGTTACTTTTTGAGGGTATGTCTTCCCTTTCTTGGACTTACAGGGGTTTTGCAACTGTCTGTACAGCGTTGCCCGCTGTCACTGTATTATTTCTGAATCCTTAAAGTTACCTGATCATCCAAAGCATGCTGGGGAGGAAAGGGGAAATCAGGTTTTCCATTAGCCTCAGCCAAAGCAGATCCAATTCCCTCGAGGGGCTTCAGGTTCTTCCTTCCACCCCACTAAACCAAGCAGTGCTTCATTCAGGGAAGCATCACCGTGAGCCAAAAGAGGGCTCAGTAGCTGAACAAGAGCTGCAGGAGGGTCTTTCACCCAGGGGGGTGCTTTTGGCCCTTCACCAGGTGGCAACTGCTGTCCCAGGCTGGAGACAGGTGGGCTTCAGGGGCAGACGCGGAAAGGATACGGCAAGGGCACAGGGAGTCATCACTCTTCCGTGGCGAAGCATGGGATGATGTCACAGAAAGACAGAAAAGGCAGATGAAATTCAGGAAGAAGGAAGGGGGCAGGTGGGGGAGAAGGAGCAGAGCCGGTAGATGGGTGCCAGCAGGGCAGCCACAGCTGGCTGTGATTTGGTGAGCAGCCCCTTTCCCACCTGGCCTGTCCAGAGCCTCAGCTGTCCCTGATCCAGTCGCACAGCCCTCCGATAGTAGGAGGAGATGGTTATGAAACTTAATCCCTCAAAAAAACAAAGCAAACCCCAAAAAAGTCTTTTTACATAGGCCTAGCTAGCGTGTGCGGTATTTCTATGTTGAGAAGATCCATTCCCCTAAAAGGAGGCTGCTTCCTCTGCTGTTGGCATTGTCTGAACAGGAAATGCTTGCAGGCGCTGCGATGTGCGCTTCCAAGCCAGACTCTGTTGGGTGTAGGCAGCGTAACGGATAAAAACCGAGGAGGGTTTTGCTGAGTGTACACGCAGTCAAACATTTTTAGAAAGACTTAAAAAAGGTGGCCAAGTCTGGACGGATGCAAAGACACTTGTCTGACACAAAGGCCAAAGCTCTTTTGAACTGCAAATCGTTGCACAAAGGCTCCTTGGAGAAGCAGGTGATCCTTCTTGGACAGGTAAGATACTTGGAAAGCAAACTGCTGAGCAACTATAATGTCCACAGGATATGGGAATTCCTGACATCCCACACGTTTCTTCCATATAATTCCCCCCTGATGCAAGCCCAGTATTCACCACAGAACTTTCTGCTATTGACTGTTTCCTTCTCCTTTCCATTATTCATCTGGTAGGGCGTTAAAGTTTCACTGATAGGTGAAGAGCCTGAGGGTTTTGCCACTCCTTTCCCAAAAGGCTAAAATCTCAAACCAATAAAAGTTTCATCACTGTCCCAAAGACTAAATACTGCAAATAAGATGGCTAAAACCAAATCCAACACCCACAAATATGACATATAACAAGGACGCCCTGTTAAGATTTTCAGTGGAAATCTCATAAAAGCTGTCCTGTGTGAACATACACTCACTAAAAATCCTGTGTAAACTTTTTTGTTGTTGTTTTAAAATTTCTTCCTGGAAAGGATATTCCTTTATCTACCATAGTAAAATAGGTTAATTTGCACTGCAAATTGCTCCTTCTCATCTGCTTAGCAAAGCTGCATTTATGATTCAGGAGAATCAATTATTGCTGAATTCAGTTTTTGTAATTTTTTGGCCAGTGTAATTGATTCTTTCACTATGCGGATTTTAGCATTAAACTGCATTAAAATCATTTAACATTTGCTGATCTAATTTACATCTATAACCTATATTTCAAAAAATGCTTTTGTTATCTCTTGGCAAAGACTCATTTCTTGGTTAATTTAACAATGTGACCACATTAAGGCCTGTTTTTCTTTTTTTTTTACAAGATATGACAAAGTGCACTGTGTTAGGTATTACTGTGTTTCACTTTTGCTATTTTATAATCAGATGTAAACAATCAGAAGCACATAGACACTTCTCTGCATATATACATTTTTCTCAAACTTGATATACTGTGAAAGCCAGTCATTCAAAGTCATTCACATCCCTATTAAAAGTTCAAGTGCTAAAGTTTCATAAATAAATAAAATAAGGAGAATAAAAACACATTTATGAGTAGTCCAGGAACATCAACATGAGATTTAGAGCAAAAAAGACCAGTGCAACTTAGAAAGCACAAGCCTGACTGTAACTTTATGAGATGAGAGAGTAAGAATATCAACATTATGGCAGCATCAACATTACAGCAGTGGGGAATAGACGGAATATTACTTCTGTTCTGCTTGTAACAATGGCAATAAAATTAATATAACAGAATTACCAGGCAAACACATTTGGTCAAATAGTGTTTGTCTGTGGAATTCCTTTAGATTATACCCAGGTACAATGATTTGAGAGAAAGATACACAGAGAAAATAAATACCCTCTGAACTTTAAAATATTTGCCTTTCAGCTGTTAATCTGTTTCACAATTTAAAATGTCTAACAACAGTTGTGAGAGGAAAAAACAAATATAGTCCCTAAACCAACCACAAATACTGACATCCTAGAGAACTCTAAATATTTTAAAGAGGGAACTAGGACCAAGCAAGCAAAGAGCATCCTTCTGTAGGACTTCACGCTAAAATTAACTGGCAAAAAAAGGGGGTTGTGAAACAGGAATCTTCAGCTGAAAAAAGAAACTCTAGAAACTTGGTTAGATTTGGGGGAATGCGCTTTCAAAGTAGATTTCTACTCACTAAAGCCTGTGGCATTCTTATTAAACACTTCTTGTCATCTTACAGATTTTTGCTGTTTGAATCCTTTCAAGTAAGCTAGAAATTAAAATGTAACATGGTTTTCTGCAGGGTTCATTTCTATCTCGCTACTGTTCCCTGTGCCTTTTCACCACCCAGTAACTGAGAAAATCTTACGCAGTGAAGGGCAAAAAACAGAGAGCAGTCCAACAAGCAAAGAAGCCTATTAGTATCAAAATGCAAAACTTTACTATGGGGATTGCACTGAAAAGCTAAAACAAGATGACAGAAAGAGTGAAGATAACATACAGAGAAATCAAAAGTATAAATCTGAACTTGGTGTTGAGATATTAGGTAAGGGCTTTTGTGTTTGAGTAACAATAGCATAGGACAGTATCATAGTATCTGCCTCTACTGTAAAAGAATATACTGACATTAAAGACCAAAAAAAATAAATTCCCCAAAGCCCCTAAAATACATCCGCATGTTTTCACAAGTGAAAATCAACTTTTTATTAAGAACACAAACTAGAGCTTTGAAGATACACTAGGTCCTTTATGGAAAGATCAGAGTATGGTAAACTATCTGAAAAATTATAAAGCAATTAACAACCAGAATTACTCCAACTTTAATTATGAGTAAATCAAACACCTGCCAGTGAATTTAATGAATGCTCATACTGGAAATCAGCAAAAAATCTCCGTAAGAAAGAACAAATCCATATGTCTCCATAACATAAGATGAGCTATGCGATACTGAAAAAGCACTATGTCCTTGACATTTGCTTATTTTAAGCCAAAAATCTAAATCTCAGGAACGCTACAATTAGTTATCCATTACTGTAGGTTACTGTAAGAAGTTTATTAAATTCCTAAGTTTAGATTCTGTAACGCAAACAAGACGGCTCTACCTCCTAGTTGGAACCATTTATTTTATTTATATTATGTACTGAAACTAAGCCCAGAAAAGTAAGTTCAGATGTGTCATGGGAAAGCATTGATGAGATGCTCTCAAAAAATAGTGGTCAGAATCCCTTTTTAAAACACTTTACATTTTGTGGGCATTTGAGTGATTTGCTACCGAGCCTTTCTCCCATCGGACTCAATTTTGCAAGAATCACATGAGAAAACCATGAGAAGACTAAAAGAAATGAAAGAGGTGGCAAGAATCCATAATGTTCACGAATGAAATTACTTTTCACCAAACATAACTGTCTTCATAAATTTCGGGATTTAGATCAACCCGATACTTTTGCAGCATTTCGCACCAGCCTAAAGAGCTGTAATGACTTCACCCTGAGCTTAGGTCTCTGGCATGACCAGAAAGCAGAACAGTTGAGAAGCAGGGCTTTTCCGTGTACTTGCAAACACAGCCTTATGGGATCTTATTATCCCAACCTTTAATAACATGCAAAAAAAACCCACCCCAAAAACCAACCGAATTTATTAAATTCTGTAGAGTCGTAAATTTAAGGTAGAGATATGGAGATTATTACCTCTTAGATTTAATCATGTTATTAATTCAGAGAAGCAGACCGAGGCAATGAAATTTGAATTCTCCCTAATTTAGGAAAAAAAAAACCTTGATCCTGGAGTTTGATCTTGTAGGCAAAAATTTGTTATGCTGACAACAAAAAAACAAAGTATGTTGCTTAAAGAGGATTTAATCTAACTCAGATATAACAAATCCCCCTCTCCTATTAAATACTGCCTATAGATCACAAAGATTCCCAACTAGGTTGGCTATATATTACATAAGTATTAATGCCGATCTGTGAATTTACAAGGCAGGAGTTTCTGAAGGAGTGATTAAAGAATTGGGCATCGGTGTTGGGAGTTCTATGGAGCAGGTAATATTAGACATGCTTAATGTTAGACACTTGAGGTCATTCTCCGCATCATCAGTAACGCAGTCCTAGTGCTGTGCATATACATCACCACACGTTACACTACCAAATAAATAAAGACTTCTCCTTAGAAAATCCACATTTGAGAATTATATTATGCCACTTCCCTCACAGGTGCACTAAAAGGAAGCGATCCCACTATAGCCTTCACATAGCAGTAGTTATGATTTGCCACTGACAAAAGCAAAAGCAACCCTGCAACTGCATGTAACCACAAAAGGCCCTAAATTAAGTATTTCTGGTCAGCCTGTAAACTAAGACCAGTTTCTTGTTTGCACAGTGAGTGAGGATGCCTTTCCTGCCACCATCCAGTATCAAAAGTATTACTCTACACTCCAGGCTTTCCAGACTACAGCAACAACTATCCCCTAGAAAGGTATATTGTTCTTGAAGGTATATCGCCTCTTCCTTCTGGCAAAATGTTACCTCTTCCAGAACTACAAAGATCCTTGCAATAACCCATGAACTGCAGACTGCATTCAAATTTGGAGATGCGCATCTTTATTTGTCACACTGTTGGACAAACATAAAAAGTGCAAAATGAAAAGGACAGGACAAACCTGAGTAATTCCTTTCCTTAAACACAGAAAATTTGTCATTAAATTTAACTGTAAAATAATCCTGCTGAGTGGTGAGCCTGTGAAGTTGGTTTTTAAAAAGCTTGAGGTCCTATTTGCCTTGCAAAGAAGAAAAACCCAACGCAGGCTAAATTTGTCAAGTTTCTAGAATATGTTTAAAATCAGTAGAGTCAAAGGTTTTCAAGAAAGTCTCCAGGTAACGCTTCATTGCTTACAGCAAATTTCATTGTAGCAGTCTTAAAGTGAAAAGCTTGCAAGGACAAAGAGACAAGTGGGTTTTTAGGATGTGCATGCTGTTTCTTTAAGCCTGTGACAGGAAGCCAGAGCCCGGACAGGAAAAGTTCTCAGCAGAAATTCACTGAATTGAAGTTCTGCCAATTTATAATTAGTGACTTCAACCCTTATGCACCTTCTTTTAAATCCTAACCAGGTATTTTGTTTGAACAGGACATTCTGTAACAGTTAGCAATCAGTGTGCATCGCGACAGTCTGCACAGTTAGCAAACAGTATGGAACTAGATGCTGTCTTGTATCATCTCAAGCTAGGAGTGATAAAATAAAATAAACGCGGCAAGTCATTATTTCAGTACATAGTCTAGCATTACATTAATTTATGAGATACTTTGAGAATGAGTATTTCCCCTTACCCTCTGAATCACAAACTTTAATTTATATGAGCTGAAGTCCACTAACAAGGCTACTAATCCATGTATTTTGCATATAAGTGATTTATAAATCATTTGCCTTCATGGAGAAAAAGAGATTAAAATAACTATGGTGCTGTTTAAAAAAAAAAAAATGAGGATCACTACCTGAAACAAATACAAAACTTAGGAACTGCCTGTTTTTTCCTACAAAGTCACAGCCCACAGAGTGGGAAATATGTGGGAAAACAAAGCATTGTGACTGTGGTATGAACAGGAACAAGAATAAATCCAAATTATTGAAACAAGTAGTGCTTAACTTTTTGGAATGTCTGGGGCTAACAATGAAACAGAAAGTGCAACTGATTCAGCAGTGTCAACTACTGAAACTGCCTATAAACACTATAAGCACTGGGAAGGATTCCCATGGAAAAGACATGTACTGCAAATCACTCCTCCTCCAAAATCAATACTTACAATAACTATAATTACAGAGTTCCTTGATCAAAACACATAGTTAATGCTACCAAAAGGAAATATGTCCAATAAAGTCCAACATTAAAAAAAAAAAAAAGTGTAGAGAATTTGTTTTAAAAAAAGGAAGATGTAAGTGAATTTGCTGTGTGATGCAAATGTAGGCAAAAACCTGACCAGACTGAGCAAGCAATATATTGTACAGACAACATCTACACACTGACTTGGGCTGCTAATCTCCAGAGTGATCTTTAAAATCTGATGGGCAAAACATTTCAGATTTGTAACTGATTCAGAAACAGCAAACACTTTGATCTACAAACCCTGACAAAATGCAAGGCAGTCACAAATCAGAGCAGCCCAAGGTCACGCTCGACAGTGGGATGGACAAACCTTACCCGGGGGAGTTCAGAGGCTGCAATCACACACAGCCCTAAAGGACGTGCAACGGTCTTCTCTGGGAGAGGGGGCTACAACTGAACAGCCCACGGGCACTACTCATCGCTACACTCTTCTCTGGGAAAGGGGGCTACCATGGGCACTACTCAATCGCTACACTCTTCTCTGGGAGAGGGGGCTACAACTGAACAGCCCACGGGCACTACTCATCGCTACACGAGAGGAAGGTAGGACAGTGAGCACAGCCCAATCTTGCACAGTCGAACACTGACAAACCCAACCCACAATCTAGCAACCTCACCACACCTTTTTAGCTTCACAAGGATGAAATTAGGAAGTCTGCAGAATCTAGAAAGCCTCACAGGTGCTAACATCACCCCTCAGTGCGAGAAACAGCAAAACAAGGTTAGGAAGACTAGGAAGGCAATCATAGCTGCTGGACTAGGCAAGCAGAAAAATGTATGCTGTGACAGATCATGAGGGTTACTGGGGCAGTGGGTATACGAATAGACAGCGGGGCCTGAAGCAAAAAAACCTCACCTAAGTATTATACTTCCACCTGTAAATATGCTTGGACCACGGCTGTTATTGTTTCAATAAAATTTTGGCTCCTGCTCTACAAGTTGCTTGAAATCAAGTAAATTACTTATCTCTAAGGAGAGGTAGAGGGAAGAAAAAGATGGAGTAGATGCTTTTGGCACTGGTGGCATAAGAAGGTAAGAAATTATTGCGTAAGGGTAATAACCATTGAGAGGTGAGAGAAGCTAGGTATATGAACGGTTGAAAAAAATATATGCAGAAACATTATTATTCATACACTATCAAACTAAAAATACTTTTCAAGTACAAAGGTCTGCCTTGGGCCCAATTCCAGTCAGTATTTTTTATTCAAGACTTGGATAATGGAAGAGAAATTATACTTATGAAATGAGCAGATTACAACAAACTGAAAGGACTGCAAGCCTTCAGAAGGGGAAGATCACTCTTCTAGATTATATTGCTGAATTTGGAAGACAGCTTGAAAAGTGAATTTTTCTTGTATGGAAGAAAAATAAAACACGCACTACAAATGTAGAGTAACAGACTATGAAGCAGAACACAGGAAAGATTTTTGGGTTATAATCAATCACAAAGTATGCACCACTTAACAGTGTGATGTAAGATGGCAAAGCCCTATTCTGAAGCACTTAGGTAAGGAAAATTTACGTGTGCAAGGAGATAGCTCCCAAGCACTTAGTAGTATGCATTTTCTGCTGAAACAATCCAGTTTGGAGTACCATACCTAAAGAGACATACTTTGGACTGTCCAAAGTATGACAAGAGATTTAAAAACAAGACATGAAGAAAAGTGAAAGGAATAGGGTCTTTTTAATCTGCAAAAAGTAGTACAGAGTTCTGACAGCTTGCACAGCATGTGCATGTCAAATATGAATTGTTCATTGGAAGAATCACCACTGAATGGCATTGGCTTAACCTCTATCAATTAAAATACATTGGGGAAAGAAAAGGAAAAGGACTTTTCTAATCAAAGCAGCATGGAAGGTGAGTTAGAGATTATTTAATCCCCATTACGGATGTATTTTAAGAACAAGTTATACAACCCCTGTCAAGGAAAACAAACACTTGCTCAATTCTTTCTCAGTACAAGGATGGACTAAGCTGATCAAAATCTCCTTTAGTCCAAGCTGCAGCCCTAACTACATCCCTGAGGTTCAGAAAAAAACCCCAACCAATCTGCTTTCCACATGCACAGTCCCGGTTTCAATGTTAACGTAGTATGAACAAGTGTCAATATTTATTGCTTCAGTGACATGTTGTTCTACACAGCTCTTAAGATGTTTAGGTATTCCTCAATGGAGGAAAAGTGTTTGAGTAACAGGCTTACTATAAACACATATCAACTTTCTAGTTTGAAGCTGCTGGTAGAAATCCACACCACTAAAGACAAAGCCAATGGGGGCCTCAATTCTCTGGGAGATTTAAACCAACTCCAGAACGCACACCACAGAAATTCCATCTGGTAACAGCATCTACTTGATTTCTCAAACTCTCCAAATTTGTAACAAAGACAGTGAGGCTACAGGTCCAAATAATCAGATTATTCAAACAGTAACTAATACTGAACAACAACAAGGTTGAATCGTTTACAAGCTTATTTGACTATTTGATGAAGTGGATGGAAGATTCTCAGAACTAAGAAATTACCTCTTCTTCCACCAAAATCAGACTTCCAATGCTGAAAGTTAACAAGGAAAACCAAAAACTATTCAGATTTTACTTCCCACAGTCTACGTAGGATGGCCTAACACACTAGAAAGAAAC
This sequence comes from Eurypyga helias, assembly GCF_000690775.1. Taxonomy (NCBI): domain Eukaryota; kingdom Metazoa; phylum Chordata; class Aves; order Eurypygiformes; family Eurypygidae; genus Eurypyga; species Eurypyga helias. The sequence continues at coordinate 43,242 of NW_010256993.1, read as the reverse complement.
ACCTAACGAGAGCTGATGATCTTACTTGTGTCATATTTGACTACCTAACGGCTGGCTGTACAGAAGCAGGACCAGATTATTCTTGGAGGTGCACATTAAAGGACGAAGGGCAATGGAAAGAAGCTGTAATGAGGGAAATTCAGGTTAAAGTTCACCATGTGGTAGACAAGCACTGGAATAAGCATCACGAAAATGTGTGGAAGAGCAACCTTCAAGAGGATACCTGAACATCTGATGAGAAGAAGGGAAAAATATAGGACCTTAAGCACAAGACTGAATCACATAATCTTTTTTGAATAACAAAATACAACTCAGTGTATTCTGTTTACTGGACTGCCTGTTAGATCTTGATAATTATTCTTATTATAGAGCTGAGTAAAGAGTAGGGATGTATTTTTCTGTTAAATACTGCTTTTTAAAATGTTTAGCATCTAGCTTTCTGTGACCTGCTATCACATTAGTCTAATGAAGTCAAAAGGCATCTTTCTTCATCAGGCAGTTCCAAGAAGTCATATTGACTAATGGCCCAGGCCACATTTTGCTGGGCCTGAATTATAAATTTCCTGGGTGAAGCAAAGTTTTGAGTCAGTTACTTCCATTCTTACCATCCACAGGGCCACAGCTGCCAATGCAGAGTGAAGATGGCTGAGGGAATCTCCATTAAAAAGACTATTAGCTCAGTTGAGATGTAAAGCAATCTTTCTACTGGTATAAAACTCGGTTCAGAGGTTTTAATGTTCACAGATTACATACTGCCTGTATTTGAAGAAGCTGCTTAGAGACACTGCTTGCTTCTATGAGGGGGTTAGGAGACTGATACGTTGCGTAGGAGTTATAAGCACTGAATAGATCATTAATTAGGGGACCTCAGAGTTATCTCTGTATCGCTACTCACTGTAACAAGAGCTTTCGCTCCGCCAAGGAACCAGCTCTTTACTGCTCTCCACCACTTCATCAGATGTTTTTAGCAGTAGAAGAAAAAAAAAAAGTATTTTCAAAAACACATCTAAGGCATGCTTCTGTAAGCAGCAGCACCAGTTTAAAGATCCTCCTCTGCCCAATGCCTGCTGGTTTCAGCCCCTTTACGTGGGCTGGCATAAATTAAAGGATATGGACAGGAACAAGCAGCTAAAGCCATGGAGTGATAAGATGGAGAGATAGAAGGAAAAAAAGACATTGTGCAAGCAGATGTAGGAAGCACTTCTACTTAATGTTTAACCACAGTTCTAAATGGGAGGAAAATCAGCTGGCTTGGGCTAGGTTGACTAATAGACATCTGGGGTTGTATTTCTCCTTTCCCTCAAAGCAGCAGTATAGATTGATGATTTTGAAAAAGCCACATACAACAGACAGAATGAATCTGGACAAGATACTTCAGTTTTTAATTAGTGTTTGGTTAGTGGTCGAGCTAAAGACACAGGGAAAACAACTAAAACACTTTTTTAGAGAGAAAAACACATTTCTTTTTGACAGGATCTTTCCCACCTTTCTGACGGCTCAGTACAGGGAACCCGAGAATATTTCTGAAACCACTTTCTGAAAATTTTAAGTCTAAAATACTTTTCCAGAACTTTATAGCCTGGACAACGTAAGAAAAGAAAAGGGAAAAAAAACCCAGCACTATGTTTGTTAGACCTTCTATCTTAAAATATATTCACATTGAATCTTTCTAGGCTACAGCTCAGCTTGACACGTAAAATTCAAAAATCTCTCTGGTTATATGGTACACTATAGGCAATTGCAACAAATACAAATAAACAAAACAAAACCCATAAAAAGACCACAACAAAACAACCCCAACCCTTTTTTTTGTTTGTTAAAAAGAGAAACAACAAAAAACCCCTCTGTATTTATCTTCTCTTCATAAAGCCCCTTATGCCAAATCAACTTTCACATGCAAGAGAAACTCCAGAGTTTATGCTGCAGAGTTTCAGCAGAGAATCGTCTAAGCCCACCTCTATTCTCTTCCGCGGTTGAGAAGGACACTAAGAAATTGCTAACAGTGAAAGCAAGCCCTTTAGCAGGATGATCTCAACAGAAGTTTTAATAACCAGCCTACAGAGTTTTTCATTGTCAGCACACTCAGGCATTCAGGGAGGCATAACAATCTGCATGGGTCTTGGTGGGAAGAGCAGAGGTTGCCAGAAGGAAGTGTTTGGAGGGCACATTACCAGGGCTAGGCTATGTGTACACGGCTGAAACATAAGCTGCTTTTCTGCAAGCAAGCTCTTTTAATAGGAATCCAGTTTATTTATTTATTCAGAAGCAGATGGCATCCTCTCAAGACGTTATGCAGAACATGACACAAAACAAGTATTTTCATCTGAGCATATTTTTTTCTAATCAACTCCCCGCTATTCAGCATTAAATGACAAACAAAAATTCAGTCTCCAGAGTCTGGTAATACTCTAGGCTAACTCAAGCTAACTCAGGGTAGAGCAATAAATGATGAAATGTAATGACTTGTAATACACTGGAGCACAGACTAGATGACCGCAGTGTCTTTTGACTTAAATGTTATATATAAAAAAACCCAAACGTTCCAACTGTGGGGAAAAAAAATCACAAATTGCAGTCTCTGTGCTGATGAGCACATTTGATGGACAAACCTCATGACCCAAGGTTAGTCATAGTGCCTAATGCAACTTTTTGTATTTATACAAAGGAAAACAGGAGGCAAGAAATCCTGTCATAGCCTATGTTAATAATACTGCCACCCAGTCACTGTATTGTAGGATTCTGTATGACACTGCTGACAGCTTTCATATTATGCTTTTATGCAATTCATCCTGAATCATGACCTTTAATCACGGCAAAGCCTAAGCAACCACTGCAAAGACTTGGGGAAGGATGTAATGTTAAAGAAAACGTTATCACTACATACAGATATAAAATAATCTAGAAGAAAGCCAAACATTACCAAATGCTCCCCTCCCCTGACCCTTCCTACTCAAAACCTCAATTCTGAAACCACTGTGTGCCACCTTTACTAGAATCATAGAATTGTTTAGGTTGGAAAAGACCTTTAAGATCATCCAGTCTAACCATTAACATAACACTGCCAAGTCCACCACTTAATCATGCCCCCAAGTGACACATCTACAAGTCTCTTAAATACCTCCAGGGGTGGTGACTCAACCACTTCCCCCAGCAGCCTGTTCCAATGCCTGACAACCCTTTCATTACAGAAATTTTTCCTAATATCCAAACTAACCCTCCCCTGGCATAGCTTAAGGCCATTTCCTCTCATCCTATTTCTTGGTACTTGGGAGAAGAAACTGACACCCACCTCGCTACAACCTCCTTTCATGTAGAGCAATAATACCTCCTCTGAGCCTCCTCTTCTCTAAACTACAGCCCCCCACTTCCCTCAGCCGCTCCTCACAGGACTTGTGCTCTAGACCCCTCACCAGCTTTGTTGCCCTTCTCTGGACACGCTACAGCACCAGACAGATACTGCAGCATTTCCTTTTAAGAGGGAAGTCATATTTACCCAAGTGTGTTGATGTACAGAGGTTCATTTACCACACAATAGTACAATGTGGTACACGAAAACTGAGTCAACCTCTCATCACATCTTCAAACAAGACAATTAAAATTTACTGAACTCCCACAAACTAAAGTGATTTTAGAATTTTCTGCATGAAGAACATGGATGGCTCTAATATTTTCAAGAATTTAACAATGTACTGGTTTTGTTTTTAAATAAGAGCATGCTGAAAGAATACTAGTACTAGCTCAAGGAATATTTATGTTATACACTGTACCATGGTGGTCTAAATTCAGCAGCCCAGACCAGTCAGGTCTGGAAGAGCTGCTGCTGCCAGACAGGGCACACAGCTGCTGCGGGAAGCAGAGGCTTCCCTCCCACGAGCAGGAGCTGCAAGCCTGGATTCCTGGGAGTGAGGGGAAGCGAAGAACTTCTGGACTTGGACTGCACTTGCTGCTCAAAGGGTTCTCCATCTCCTTCAGAAAAGAGCAGCAGTCCCCAAAGATGGATCCTTTGGGTCCATCTCCATCTGTGAACCACCTGTTGCGATCAACTGCTATGCGTGGCTAAAGACGTTGTAAAAATGAAGAAACTGTACCTTTTGCCAAATTAACTGCATCGCAAGGAGACTTGTACCCAGAGTTCTCATACTCAAGAATGATAGAAGTATAAAGAATCATAGTTGTATCAGTAAGAAATTTTTATATCCTCTTTATCTTTTTGTATTTATGAAGGTAAATTGAGTAGGGAAATACAAAAATTTTAGTGTGAATACTCCATTTCTTACCAATGACTTACTCTCACGTTACTTTGTTGTGTCTGAACATGGTTAAGAGTGAAAAAACAAGCTTAGGTTTAAATGTGTAATTCTTATTTCTAGAAAAGTCTGGCCCATTATTAGTATTATTTGGATGATTTTGCCTAACTCTAGTACCCTTGAAAAGATTAGCCTGCATCACTGCTTTTCACCCCTCTGCTATATCCAGAAAGCCGAGAAAACTTAACAGGTATGCAAATATCATTGGAGAATGCCAAGCAAAGTCGAAACCTTGATTTTTCATGTTTGTGTAGTTTTTCCCGTGTAGTTTTTCATACTGAAGTGGATGCCCAAACGATTTGCAAGCATTGCCAGCCAGTCTGATCCTGTGTTCTCTGTCTCTCTCCTTTTGGAATTTATAGCTGTGACGATGACAGAGAAACCTAAGCTCTGATAGTACCATATGAAGGAGTTGCCAAGCTTCTATCTTCCTCCTTAGGCTCTCCCAAAACTAATCCTACGGAAATCCAGCCGACTAGCAGCTCAGCATTAGCTGAAACCATAGCAGATCACCCAGTAAGAAAGGACTATTCAGACCTGTCTGCACCTCCCTTACCTTTTTTCCTAAAAACACCCAAGTTCTACAAGTGCATCTCACAAGATACTAAGATGTTTAAAAATAATGTACTCCCTCACCCCCTTACTTACTGTATCTGAGAAATAATGAAATTAAGGTAGTCACCTTTTGGCTTTAGTCTTCTACTTGCTCCCTGATGAGAATACAAACTAGCTGAGACAGAGAGCTTACGATTCATGATGGTAATGAAAATTCAGAAGTTGAGGAAGGTTTTACTTCCCCCACTAAGGGAAGATCAAAGCACACTCCCGTTCTCATCCCTTCCTCTGATGGGCTTTACCCTAACTAACTTTAGCAATGTTTCTTTCCATGAACACTGTGAACAAAATGTCAACTGTGTGTTTTTCTTCATAGTTCTTTATTTGTTAAACCACATTTTTTAAATATATTATTTAATTTGAAATGAATCAGCAAGTCAATGCCTAAGCATTGCGAACTTTATCACTTCGACTGTACTGTAATTTGTTGATTTGATCAAAACAGTCATTCTGCAGTATTGAACTGATGCAAACGAGACTGATTTGTGGTACAACAAACATTGGGTAGAGCAGTCCCAGGCTCTCATAGCAATTTCTGCAAAATCTAAACGTAAAATAGATGAACACCAAACCAATTTACCTACCTAACTTCCCTACCTACAAAAAGTTTCTACTCCTTCTAAGTGAAGCTGCAGTACAATTAGAACAGAATTATGAGAGTATCTGTGAAAACTGGATACATACCAAGGAACTTACTGACAAGGTCTGTAAAAGCACACAAGGATCACATAAATATCACATAAGTATCACTCTGCAACCAGCAGAAATCCTCTTTGACTGCTGAGGATTGTCAGGGATGCTGCAGCATCTCAGTTCTCATCCAGCGGCTCCAAGAGCCTTCCCAAGGGCCTTCCCTCACCCTGACACGGTGCTGCCAAACTCATTCCTGTGCAGGTCCCTCATCCCTGGGTGGTGGGAGAGTAGGCACAGCACCTTAGCCAGGGTGCTGGGGACACAGCAGGGCTCAGCCAGGGGACAGAGAGCACCTACCACCCAGGAGGGAGGGAAGTGCTTTAGTGATAAAAATATGTAGTCAAGCTGCAATTAAAACCCGTCAAAAATTGCCTCAGTACGATTTTTTTCTTTTTGGAGTCTTCAAAGAACATGAGACCTACCCAAAGAATGCATGAAGTACTTATAGGAGGAAGATAGGCTAATATTTAACTGTATTAAAAAATATATTTAAAAAATCAGCACATATTTGAAAATGTGATCATTGAGCTTAACTAAATTGTTAGAAGACCATAGCATAGCTAATTCTTATGCTGACTAAATATTAAAACATTAGCCAAAATTACAGCAAAAGTAGAGGGATGTTAGCGCCAGGTCAACAACAAACCCACTGAGTGACTTCTATACAGGTTTATCCTGAAAAATTATTTAGTGTTACCCCCACCCTTTTTAACCTAACATATGTAAGTATATGGCCTATTTGTATTGTTATCCTATTAGGTTTGCAATTTATAATACACAATAGAGCAGTAATAATTTCTTCGTTTCACACTTTAACTGAAAAGAATCTAGACAGATGTATTACATTCACTGGGGCCTAAATTTCACCTGCTACAATCTAAACCAACTATGATATAAATTAATTTGGTACCAGAATTTATACCAGGAATTTGAAAATAGAAACCAAAATAATTTTATAAATCTGGGAATAAGTGCAACTTTATGATAAGAATTCACTGTCTTCTCAAAAACAAAGCTCACACAATTGCAATTATGTCTTTTATTATTTTGTTAAAAAAAGGTGTATTATTGAGATGCATAAAATATCTAATAGAGCATGGAGTGCTCCTTAACATTTCCTGCATCAATCACTAATCTATTAACATATCTTATTCAATTATAAGATGACATTTCAAACTGGACTGTGCCAACAAAACAGTAGCCTTAACTATGAGGAGATATATAACAAGAGAAATAATGATTTATTGAAGATTACCACTGTGCCAGAGTAAAGCTGAATACTAGAAAAGGACTTAAGAGCAAGATATCTTAACATACCATTGTAAGAAGTCCATTTTCTTCCTCTAAGTTTCACAGCAAGCCAAAAAAATGGAGATCAGTGAGGGATAATGATTGCTTTGGCTTGGATTACTTCACTCCAAGACTTAGAGCTCAACCTTTAATGTCAGCCAGATACATTTGTGTTTGAAAAGGCAAATCAAAACAAATCTGATTTCCAAAAGATGCAGAGGATCAGCTCTTCCCCATGAAGTCAATAAACACTATAGGTATCTAAATAGTCAACTAGGGTGGTGGGGAGAGATACCACTGATTTGTCATGTGTTGCTTGAATAATTTTACCTGTTGCTTTCAAAGCTGATTAAACATAATACGCTTGTTACTTTTACTTTAAAGCATCTAAAGGGTTGTTGAATCTAGCATTCCACAAAGAGAAAGAAAACCTTTGAAATAAACATTTCCTCTGATTCTTAAGAGCAGAAACATCACGTAGAACTACATCAAGTTCAGAAACCCCTCATTTCAGTGTACTTATTCCAAAACAGGTCCTGGATCCTGACCCACAGTTTGGGCAGCCACTCCATTTACTATCATCTCTATCTTACACTACCATGATCATCTGAGAAAACACGTTCTCTCACTGTATAGTTATAACAAAACAACAAAAATTTTTTTCCTAATAGTACAATTATCTATATTTTTTCTTTTTTTTTTAATGGAAAACTTTCCACTTCCAAAAAGGGTATATAAAATAAGCAATATGTCTAAATTTCTTTTTTCTCACTCTCACATATTTAAATAAGTTTTCTTTGCTGCTCCATTGTTAGTGCTCAGAAAAGTCATTCCTAAAAACAACCTCCCAGCCTAACTGACTATACAGGACCCCATAAAGCTAATGGAACATAAAGCACTGTCAACACGCAAAGCAAAGAAACAAGAAAACAAAATGTCTCACTAGCTTTCAATAATAGTTATCAAAGATGTAATTTGTGTTTTGTGTAAACTTTTAAATATTTAAAACAGGTTTCCAGGTAATTGCCTACACATGCACAAAAAGTAAAAATAGATGATTCTCTAAACTTAAGAACACAGAATAGTCTGTCATCCTTTGTATTCAGAAATTAAAACAGGGAACAACAAAACACACAGTGAATTGTTTGAAATACTCATTATTACCATATTAAGTTTTCTTGTTAGCACTAATATAAGAAAAATACCTATCTTTGAATTCCTTGGTGAACAGGTGTTGCCCTATAGTGCTACAAATACATCTTCACACAATCACCAACTTTAAGAGAAGTCCTAGCAGGATATTCTTTCAATATGCTTAAAATAATTTTTAAATTATCTATGTTAAAAAAAAAAAAAAAAGTTATGCCAGGTAAAATAAGGATTACCCTTGCATTAACAGTTGGTTTCAACTCATTCGTGTATTTCTCAAAGGTGCCCACTGAATTAGAAATCTGTCCAGAAAACCCAGGGATGAGGGGAGAATACAGCTTAACAAATGTGTTTACACTGCAGGGGTTTTGAGCTGACTATCCCAAAACAAAAAATAATGAATGAAAATCAGTATTCTTTACTTAAAGTATATATTTTGTGTTTTTTCACCCCTTACCCCCAAATGATTGTTTTATACAGTCCTCTAAACATTTTTAAAGGATGTCATATATGGATCTAGAGTAGAGAAAGGTGTTTCCCAGTAAGGACCTCAGCAGGGACCAGACTGGAGCTCCACCTTCTTAACGCTTTTCCAGTGCCTATCCTAATATCCTAAAGTGCACCAATTAGAATCTCTGAATGCGTGACAATATAAAAGTAATTTAATAAATAATAATTATTCCATAAATAATAATGGATAACAGTGGAGAAAGAGGTATAAAAATCCCCAAATTGCAGTTTTCAGGTATGTCACAAAACATTTCCTTACTTCTCAAGGAAGAGAACATAACATTCTTTATAAAACTGTACCCTTCATGTAGACATCGTTTATTTCCATTAACCTTACAAATGCCTACAATTCTTTCAAATGGTCATTATCTCTTTTTCTCCTGGACTCAAATATCTTTTAGCAAACAGTTCTCAGGACTAAATGGAAACTATACCAAAAGCTATTACCTTTCTGGTTTGAATTTGACACCTTTTCTTTAGACGTCCCCTTGTCTTATTCATTCAGTTCCAGAACAGAAATTTCCAACTACATCAAGTTATTATTTCATCACACCTATAATTTCTTTCTTCCCTAAAAACTTTTCATTATTACTTTCAGATACATGTGTTTTAGGGTTTTTAAGATTATTTTATATCCTCTTTGTTCCTGCTGTATGAGCTTTCGTCAATGGCTTGGTGTAGATTCTCCAACTGTGCGTACATTGGAAGTTCACTTGCATACGTCTTAGATGGAACTAGTCTGAGAAGGCAGCCAGCCAGTTTCTCCACTCCCGCTCATTCAAGCCCATCTTAAAAATGATATGGCAATCCAAGCTGCAATCTGAGGGCCAGCAGTGCTAACGCATGGAAGACACTATGCCAGCCAACGGATAGTCTCTGCAGATCCATTATACCCCAAGATTGACTGAAGAGTAATGACAAATGTGTGTGACAGAGAAACCTTGAGAGCTTCTTTAGTCCGATATCAGGCCAAGTCTTCTTGGAGTTGCCCTTAACAGTGTTTAGGTATCCCTATCTGCATCCTGGGCTAAAAATCTCTTGTTTAGGTGCCAGCAAGGAAAACAATCAGTTCAAGTTATCTTCCTGCTATTCATCACATTGCTTAGCCTCCCGCTTTAGAGATGTTCCCTCTGAACTTCCCGTTTTCTTGTATCTTAAGGAATAAATAGTGTTTCTCTGCAAGTTTTGTACTTTTGCTGCTCACTGCATTTGTTTTTAAAGATCACTAATAAATATAAATAATCACAGATCCTGTTACAGAATCTTATGGCACCCCACCGTTAACCTTCTGACACAGCTACAATGAACCATTAAGCCTACTCCGTTTTCCATCTTCCCAGCCAGTTTCTTAGCAGCCTTTCAAAGCACAACTACTTACTTTCTTCAGTTGCCTCTTGGAAGGAATATTTTCAAAGCAAATAAATTATAATCCTTACTTCTTTATCCATGTTTCACTGAGATGTTCAAAGAACTCTTAACACAATACTAAGATGCTCTCTTTCTTCCTCTTCTTCCACATTAAATCTTAGAAATTCCCAGTTTTCAGTTGTGTTCAAATACAGAATATTCTAGTTCAAAGTACTAGTGGTTATGATTTGCCGTTGTTTCTTAAAGGCATCTAAAATATAATAAACCTTAAAGCATTTTAAAATGAAAATACTTACTAAATTTAAAAAATGCCTTTTTTATGCATTCCAAGATTGCAAAATTAAGAAAACAATTACTAGAGCCAAATCAACTATTTGATAATTTGTGGCCTAATGCATTTTATTGTTTAAAATATGTTTAAAATATATATATGTTTAAAATATAAATACGTATACAGAAGATAATTTAGGTATTTTTGCTTGATTTGGAAAAAATTATACAGTATCACAAAAGTAGAGCTTCTGTAGTTTCTTTTCAATAAAAGAGTAATACTTTGCTGTATTATTATCATTAACTCACAGCAGCAGTGCAGGATCATGATTATACCACTTGGAGTACTGCAACTTTTCTGGCTGGGTAGGACGTATGGCTATCCCAGGGCAATATAGGATCTGGTTATTTCATTAGTTCTCATTATAAAAAAAGAGATTTTTTTTGCAATGACCTGTAAAATGCAAAGCTCTTTCCAGCTGTTATCCGAGCAGCCAGCTTTAAAAAAAATCTCAGTTTTTCATCTCCTTGAATTTAACAATTTTCTCTATTGCACAAGCAGTGATGGAAAAAAACCTGCAATAGTTTGTTCACTAATTCTAAGGTCACTTATCCCACCTGTAGCAGTCTCCCTATGAGGATGTTTTGTTGACTTTTTGCTTTAAGTAGATAATATGATCTAGGCAAATCTTCCCTGAACCGTATTACGATTGTTTTGTTCCATTTTTAAATTATTTTTTTGTACCAACCTATTAAGATTAATCTTCTTGTCAAGAGAACACAGATTCATACTGACAATTTCCTTAGCAAACATGCACTTCACAGCCTTAACAGAGATGGGAGATGTAACTTCTGTAAAACTGACACAGCAAGAGACAAAAACCGTTTCTGGTTACTCTGCCAGGCACAACTGCAAAGGGCACGGCATGAGTACTCCTGACTGCGCTTCACATTTCTGCTCTATTATCAAAAGCTGCTCTGAAGTCTTACAGTTTTGACAGTGGTGGAAGACAAAATAAAAAATCTACCTCGACTCTTTTGTTCTTTCATGCAGTCTGATCTTCACTTTTTCTCTGCATAGACATGCGAAGTAGGTTGAAAGTGAGCTTTGTAAACAGAGCCCTTGCTTTATTGTGCTTCAGCTTCCTGAAGTTTTGACACAGCAAGCATGACAAACGTGTCCTCAGAAATTACTTTTGTCTCCTGTTGGTAGAAGCGCTGTAGGAGGATGTAAGGGCTCACCGTCATGGACCCCACCTGAGTATCCAAGACAGATTTAGGCTCCAGATCCTCAGTCCGTGTGAACGGATGCAAGGTCAGAAGATCTGCATGGCTAAGAGCTTTGTGTTCCCCAGTGGGACTTGCAGGTGTGGTATGAATTTCAGTGAAAACAACAGGAATTTTTCTGTCAACTTAGGTTGAGGATTTTGTGTCCAAACAGAGCATTTCTTGACAAATTTGTTCCCTTTTTTAAAAAACACTTTTTATTTGGTGTTACCATTAGAGGTTTTTCAGGGACAGAATTAAAACAAGGAAAAAGCATGTCTCTGTCCCTCCGCAGGGGCACATCCTCTCCCTCACTGTCACTTCCAGAAGGCTGATAAAAATAAGACTGTCCTTAAAGGAGCAGTTGGGTAGGCCATATTATAACCTGGGGTTGGGAAAGCAAGGAAAAGGACTGAGACCACTCTTTTCAAAGAAACCATCTTTTACACCAGCTTAGCTGGTTGAAAACCCTACACCAATGTAGCATCCAACTTCTGCCGTCCTCCACTACTCCGTTCTAAGTAGTGGAGGACGGCAGAAGGCAGAAAAAGGAAGAAACCAGTCACTTACACCTCACGTTCTCAGGAAAACAGTCTTAAAACTCCAGCACCCCCTGCACTTAAATCCTGACTTATTATTATGATAATCTACTGACATAAACCAATATGGCCCTGAAGAGGTGAGGTTTTTAGAAGAAGTTCTCAATCCTGGAGCACCACGCAAAATAATCTGTACCAAAAAGCACAAGCAACAGGGCAGGGCGGGGAAAACAAAAACCAGAACAGTATGGGATAACAGATCAATTTTCCACACAATACAGATCATCCAGTCTACCATACTGCTTAACACTTCTGCATTTATATTAAGCCAGAAAACACAGATAAACAAGAAATTGGCAACAATTCAGAATATTATTTCATTTGAGAGTAAAGAAGCTGAAGAACTTGAAAATTACTTAGTAATACAGATGGAGAATTTGATGGTAGGTTAAAATGCAACAGAGTGCATAAGGGAAGTAATAATCTGAGCTCTTAAGGAATAAGATCTAAACGAAATGCAACTGCTGAAGAATAAAAGAAAAACAAAGGTGTCTATAAGGTTCATTAAAAGCAACCTGGTTTGCTCTTTACCCTTAGTGATTTGCTAAATGCATACACAATAGAAGACACAAAATTACACACTGCTGCATTTGACAATTAAATTTAACGAGTAATTTCAGAAGTTAGGCAGGCTTTGCAAAGGACTTTAACTCATCTGATAGGCTTTTGTTTGCACTAATAAAATCCTTGGTTGTTTTCCAGATCACTCAGCAGAGATCAAGCCACCATCCAAGAGCAATGTACAAACACTGAAAAAGGAAGATCCTGTCTTAGAGCTTTTTTTGGAATCAAATTTTACTACTTAACAAAACCAAAACCAAACAAACAGAGGGATCAAAGCTGCTTCTGTCCTTCTTGGATGCCAAGAAGAAATCGAAAAAAACTGTGACACATCACCTCAACTTTCCTTTAGTTGCACTGCCCACTCTAATTCACACAGCAACCTCAACTTCTGCAACTCTCCTCTTAAGTTTGCTTTTTGAGAGGGCTATACGCACAGCTTGTGGTCCACCCGGACAATCAGTGTGGTTCACACCCAACACACCTTTGTCAACGGTTGTGCTCTCCCCACGGGACTCGCTGAGGGTGGCCTCATGCGTTGTGCTAGTTGCAGTGGACTGTCCCTCACATAAAGCCCAACATCCAGACACATACAGGGAAGAGGGAAGAAAATAACTGGGAGAATTTGGGAGGGAACTGGGTGAGCTCCCCTCACCCTAGGGAAGAGGGAACGGCTGAAGTCCTTTCAGCTTGGCTTGGTATTGTACTGAGAATGTATGTTTTTCCCCAGTTCCAGGTGCCTCCATACGCACTTCTACGCTTTCTTGCTTCCTGTTGAGACTAAAGATATCAGGCACTTAATCAAACAACAAGCACTATGTTCCTTGGATGTTAGAGTGCATTTTTGGTTTTCTGAATCTGTGGGTTTTAATCCCATAAACTGCTTTGTGTAAAGGAGACAGGTAACAAACAGAACTTTAGTCATTTTTTCCCTGATGCTTGGCTTTTCTTTTGGTACTTACACCATTGTTTTGAGACAAAACCAGCACCATTATCCAAGCGAAAAATCAGCAGTCACACTTGTTCCTTGTAGGGTGATACATTGCAATCATCTTTGTATTGTCAGACAGCCCCGCTGCTCCTGCAGGTTACTCATCTCAACTAATATGTGCAAGGAGGGAGATGCTAATGCCACTGTGCATGCTGGCTGTGCTTGTCTGTCTAACAAGTGGTGTAATTCACTGTATTTCCTGTATTCCTCCCCTTCCCATACACCAGCCTGCCTTATTCTAATTATAACAACATATGCAGCTAGATGTGCTTTTCCTGCTCAGTTTGTACTTTGAGCTTTGCATGCCTTTCTGCCCAAAATCTCCCTTCTTGTGGCATTTATTCTCAATTACATCCACATGTTGGACATTGTTAGCCCAGTAAAAACTATACCAATTTTAGAGTGACCCAGACAAAAAACAAAAATAGAATCTGCCAAGCAATGGTATTCACCTGGTTTATCGTCAAGTTTTGCAGAAGATGAACAATCAATTAAGTCTTTTAGTCCTTTCTAAAATTACAGGACAACTCTCTAGCCTTGTGTGACTGATAGATTAGTTTCCCTTTACAAATTATTTATTATGTACTCTATTAAATACAATTTCCCTGGATATTATGAGTATGTCATGCCGAAAACTTTTTCAATAAAATTTCAAAGTTTTTTTTTTTTTAATTCAATTTTGATGAAGGAAGTTTTCAAAAACTTTAAAGACCTATTGCTGGACAGGAAGCCACTTTCTGTCTTCCCTACTTTTGAGTAATATGCACTGCTTTTAGGTGCCATTAACATCTTTTCCACAACATTTCAGTTCTCTCGTGGTGTTTGTCTTTTTCATTCACCTCCTTCAGGGTCACTTCTATTAACTTTTAGTAACAGCTGATGATCACCACATAATTCAAAAAAACCCAGAACCACAGTAATGTTCATCCAGTGACCCATTCCCACTTCTTCCATATATCACCCTTCTTAGACTTGTATGTAGTGTATTACTCCACCAACTCGGTTTTCAAGGCCAAGCTTTTAAAATATGAATGTTCCATACAATGGTTTTGCTTATTAAAAAATACACTTTGGATAGCAACTAGATTTTAGTGTGCTGAAACCACCAAGTCCCAGAGCAAACACTACCGTTATTTTATTCCCCTGGTATTCCTGCATATTTGTAGAAACATTTGCTGGTTTTCTTTTCTGAGCTTGTAGGAACTTCAGAACAAGAACTGCACTCTAGGTTTGTCTCATGAAAGGCAGGACTAGGTGCTAAAATAATACTAATATTTCCTAGTAATTGCAGTCATGGGATTTTCTTATGCATACAAGTGTTTTTTCTTTCCCTGTTGTGTATTTTTATTATAAATGAAATTAAAAAAAAAATCCAAGGCTGGGGAAAACAAAGAAAGAACACACTAAAAGCTGAAGAGTTTCACCATCCTGAACTAGGACTAAAAAACTAAGATGACTCATGCCATTCAAAAGCAGTCATAGCAATATTCTCAAAATTAGGAACAATGTTTTCATATTAAAATTTTAAATTTCTTTTCCAATATTACTTTAAAAAAATTGAAATCTAAATCAGCTTTAATTTAAAAAGTTGTCCCAAACTTTATTGAAGTGTAATATGTATTTTTCTAGAGTATTTCAAAATTATACTTTCCAATTAGTGATTTCTGTTTTGACTAACTGGGTTTTTCCAACAAAAATGCTTTGATAAAGAATTCCTAAACCAGCTCAAGTAAAAAGTTAATTTTTTTACAACACACTTTTGTCTTCTTGACAGCATCCTCCATGTGGCAGTAGGAACTCTTAAAATTAACAGAAGGTGGATGCGGAGGAGGTGGGAAGTTTGCAAAGAGTGCTCCAAATGCCAGATCTATCATCTGTATTATTAATATGTCACGTCTGGTGCGTATGAAGACGAGAGTATGAACCTGGTGGCGTTCCTGTGCCATGGACACCTCTTGTGACGTACGTATGATTCCCGAGGTGGTGTTGAAAATGTGATGAGGTGTCCGTTTAAGACAGAAGGAATGTCCTGAATAAGGAGGGAAATGGGAACCTGAACCGCGACAGCCCCATGCAGGGGAGGGGAAGGAAGCATCGATTTACTATGTTTTTAATGAATAGCAGTGCGAAGTTAAAAATAAAAACGGCAAGGAGAAGAGCTCAGCTCTAATGAAGAGACAGGGAATGCGTCAGCTCAGAAAGCTCAAGGACAGCTCTGGGAGACAGGGCTGCCGCCCCTGGCTTCTCTCTAAATAACGATCCACTCTGGCCATGCAGAATGTCCGAGTTGGAGCCTGGGGTTCCATGACAAAGATATTTGTCCAAGAAATCCTCAAGAGCTAGGAAAAAAGACTGATGTCAGATAAAAATGCAAAGGTTGGTTGGTGGGGTTTTTTGTATTGTAACCTTGTTTCTAACTTTCACAACCAGAGGTTTACTGCATGATACGGATGTTAGCCCCAAAAGTGTTGCAGATGAGCACAACTGCCTGCAAAGCTGTAATAAATGTGGATGTTTAGCATCTGTTTCCCAGCAGACTGCACAGCTCAGCTTGGTGATTGGCAGCAGGTTATTAGGACAGAGAGGGAAAGCCTCTGTTAATGTTCTTGTACTAATATCCCTCCAGTAGCAGTCAGAAGGTGGAAACATACTGTATCTTTTTGCTCAACCACGTATTGTCACTATCTCCTTGGCTCTCCTTTTTTTGATCTACACCTTTGATCTCGTGAAAACGTGCGAGAAAAATCTCGTACTGCCATCATCCCTAGGGTCAGTTGATAACTTTCAGTGTAAGCTGCCAGACAAATGTCTGAAGGAGGTGGTAGCAGAGGAGATGGTAACATGTCAGTGAAACAGATAAATGCAGCTCTGTTAATATTTTATGTGTCGCTACCATTCCTGTGCAGGTCTTTCAACTTCCACTTGATGCCCTGTAACTGGGCCCTTGCTGTACCACTCTTAACAAAGGGAAAGGTTGGTGGGAATGGTTTCGTCACTTGTGGTTACTGATCTACCCAAGAAGGTCCTTTGTGTCCCTTTTTATTTTATTTTTTTTTTCCTGAACACCACGAGGCAAAAAGACAGGACACCAAAGGCAACACTTATCAACTGCTGTGCTAGGAACACCACCATACTCCAAAATGCATATTAATTACCACAAAACCATCACATGTGCCAACACACTCCTCTACCTCACCTACTCAGAAAGCTCACAAACTGGCATCTCTTGCGCTTTCCCCTCCAGCTTTGTTTACATCCTCTGTGATTTACATTCCTTCTTTAGCCCATGCAAAGGGAGAGATATTCCTGGCATCCACACACATCCTGTGTGCATTACCATGGTTACCTAGCTCATCTGCAGCAAAATGGGTTGGTCCATGACCTGACACGGCAGCTCCAGGAGCATACTCCTCCCCTGTCCACTGCTTTTCAACCTCTCCCTGCTGCTGTGGCTGCTTTTTCAGAAAACCTGAATGCAAGCAACGCTGAGGCATCCAACACAACTCTCCCAAAGTCTTCAACACATTTTTTTTTGCCTATACTCTTCGTCTCTAAGTGTGTTTTTTGGCTTGCCCAGCCCTCGGTTTTCAAGCAATTTTTCTAGCAAACCATCATCAAATACCATACCTGCAGATTTAACTCACTACATTTTATTTGAGGACGCAATATTACACTTGAAAATTTAGCCCCAAAAGCATGCTTTTGACTACACAACAACGTGGGTCTGTCAGGGAAGAATGAAGGTTTGGGCCACAAGAATGAGGACCACAAAGCCTTCCATGGGGGTCTCAGCTGGGTTTGGGGAACAAACAGCTTCCTCCCACAACAGCGGTTTGGGTTTCTTTGGCATCATCAATTTTACAGTACAAGTTGAATAAAATGTCATCAAGTAAGATAAAAGCAAGCCAGTCATCAAACCTAAATAAGCTCCCATCATCAAATAAGGTATAAACAACAAAATATTGATAAAATATACTGAGGAGAGAATTCAATCCAGGCAGAAGGCATATGTGTCTCCACAACTGGCTCAAATTTTCACCGCAACATCCATATCGTTTTTTTTAAGCAAAATCATACTCACAGGGTTTTTCCAGGCAATATTTACAACAAAATAGATATGTAAACTGTTACAAAGAATCTCTGCTCACATCATTCATCTATTCCTGTAATTTATGTTTTTAGTATTCATACCAAAGTTGACCTATTTAAATAAACTTAAAGCAATGATGTAATCTCTGGAAATGGTACACTGAATATGTGTACCACACAACGTCAAGGCAAACACAGACGTAGCTTATGGTGACTCTGAAAACACAAATACCAATGGATCTCTGCGAGGAAAGCAAAAGCTGGCAAAATTCGAAATGGCTTTGTACTCAGAGTTACGTAAAATAAAGTTGTGAAGTTCTCCAGACTTGACTTAACATGGCTGAAACAGAGTGGGTAATTTGTTTGCATCTGAACGGCAAAAAAAGATCAGTCAAATGAAAAATCTACACAAAAATGACTCGTACACGTACCTTTTCCATTTATTGTTAATGCTGATGCAATTGTGGCGGTTACTGGCACTGGCAGTTGTGGCACTAATGGATGTATCCTTGGTCGGCTCCCCATCCTAGCACGCTCCGCACCAGGTCCCAGTAAAGCTCCCACTGGTTTTTCTGCTGCTACTTCTGGTGCTACAGAGTCCTCTTGATCCTGCTCTATATGGTCCATTTTATCCGGGCTTTCATTCTGGAAGCCATCAACTGTTGTCCGGCTCTTAATTGGACTTTTGGGCACTAGGATTTTAATACCTGATTTTGCAAGGTCCATATTTTTCCTTCCAGAAAGAGATGGTGAATTGTTTTTCCGGAACTTCTGGGTGGCAGAAAAGAGTTGATTATTTTTTGACTCATGGTCTTTACCCATAACTAAAGATTTAGTAGATGTCTTTGAAAAAGAACTATTGGTAGATCTAGAAATTTGTTTTCTGGCATTATTTGGAGAGGTCCTGTTTGTCCTGGTTAATGTGCTTTCTTTCTGCTTTTCATTGTGGCGTCTGTTAAATTCATGTATATATTCCTCACAATTAACAAGGTGCTGTTCTGGCTCCCAGGTATCATCTTCACTGTCGTATCCTTTCCATCGCACCAAATACTCTGTTTTTCCCTTCTTGTTTTTCCTCTTGTCAACAATTCTCTCTACCTGTTAAAAAGGAAAATTAAACATTAGACATGGGCAGATACGCAACTCAAGTGAGCAACTTGCATGCAAATAATTTGCTACGCGTAAACAGATTTTAAAATAGTCTTATATTTCTGTATTGTAGCTCTATAGCTTACAGTCTTTCACTGCTGACTAGAAATTCCTCTCTTTAAACTTCAGATTGGTACTTCCATCTCATAAAAGAAGTTCTAAAATACCAAAATTGTTCTTCAGTAAGTATTTTGCCTGCACAAGAATCTGAATATGGCGCATTACAGTAGACAATCACCACTGCCCTCATCAAAGTTTTGACACCAACTTCGATGTGGATAGGACTTCTCTCTCTGAATACAGAGATCATGTTTAAATATGCTGTATAAAAGTGTATTTACCTTAGGAAACTTATCAATTTGATACTGTTTGAATAATTTGCTTACTTAGCATATGACATATGCGAGAATCTCTTGCTTACAGTGAACCATCCTTTTGTTACCAGGGGCAATATGGTGCAGCTCAAAAAATTGGGGCAAATAATACTTTTTTTTTTTAGAGGTGGTTGTTCTTGTGAAAACAGAGAAGTTGTTTTGGCCAGAGACTTTGATACACATACTTGAACAAATTACCATGCCTCACTTATCTGCAAATGGAGATGATATTTATGTCACAAGTATTAAGCATGCACATGCTACAACTGCATGTGGGTCACACAGGCTAAAAGAATTCAGGCACTGGGGTAAAGCAGACGGGGCAGACAGCAGCAGCTGCAGGGAGAGTGGCTCATGCCTCGCACCAAAACTCATGCCAGTCATGCTAGTCCTGCAGAAAGGGAATTCTTTTACAGAAAGAGGTGCAAGTTCAAGGCTAGTCTTGGGATTTCCCTTTTTATTCACTTTTCCTACTCAGGCCAATCCTTAGGGTAAAACCTCCAGCCAACACAGCTTTCTTCCACATCTCTATCTTATTTTGGTTAGGTAAAAAAAAAGGCTGGGGAGGGGGATTGTTTATTAATTTAACTCTTAACCTCACATGAACAAAGACCACGCATGTAAGCCAAGATCACACATACCTAGGACAACCTCTGAAGACCAGTAACATTTATTGGCATAGCATTACCCGAATGGGACGTCTACAGAACAGTTTGGAAGGATGGAAGGAAAATACAGGTATGTATGGTATACATAGATATGGTACACATATGTGCCATATGATTCATTACCAAATCATATGACTGTTGACAACAGAGTCTCTTAAGAGTGCACCTCAGTTTCATACGTGGCATGGTATCATAATGTCCTGCCTGGTTTTCAACAGTGGGGTTAAATTATTGCTATTATTATAATCCCAGCAACAACATCCCTACACATCCTACAGCTTCATGTGGTACCCTGCAGGTGTTGTACTATGCTCTTCTGTCATTAGTATGTTGCACAGCTCTGTTTGCATGTCTTAAAAAAATCCAACCAAAACAACAACACACAAATAAAAATCAGCTCCACCTTTACCTTCGTACTCAGTTGTATTCAATACATTTTATAGACAATAATGCAATATAAATTGTCCAAATATTATTTGAAATATTAAAATACATTAGAACAGTTTTTATTCTGGTTATTTCACTTTTTAGTAAAGTTATTGGGCTTAATAAACCTATGCAGCTAGAAATATGAAACTATTGAGTTTTCCATGAAACTGTACCTTAAAATATGTTAACAAAAATGCTACCCCAAATAAGAAAGTCATTATGGAGAAATATGCCTTCAAAATTTTCTAGTAGAGACTGAGTAAAATACCTGTAAGTATTACGCCAGAAATGCTAAATTAAAAAAAAAAAAAAACAAAACACCCATGAATCAAAGTTGATATATTGTCAAAAAAGCAGTTTACAGCTATAGTCTTGCTTATCCTCTCTTGACCTTCTAAAATAGATTTAAAAAAACCAAGATTCTCAGAGAAAGATCTCTACTACTAGCAAGATATTTTTATTTTCTAGCAGGAAATCTTTGTTACAAACAGTATTGATTACTGGGCACAAAGTTCTACTAACGTCTTTCAATACTGAAAGGCCACCCATTAAGGACATGCCCTTTTCAAGTAGGAAGCCATCCCTCTCATCCAAAAAGCCAGGTACCTTGCAGAGATAACAGATGAACTCTAGAATAGCAGACGCAAAAACCCATTCCCAACCCGATGATTTATAGAGCAAACAGAACTGCATAAAGAAAACTGTTATATTTAGCTGTATTGTCCAAGTCTGCAACAATGCCTGCTTTGACATTGCTCTTTCTGACTAAAAGGAGACTTTTTTCCTAATCCTCTAATTCTTCTTGAAGACATCTTATTTACACTTTATTTATAACACAAAAGTTATAGTAATTAATCCGTGATACACAATTTGTCATGTGGCTTCAGAGCTTTAGTGAGGGACTTTTGAGATTGTTTCAGCTTGATTAGTCTAACTCCCCTAGGACCACTTAAAAAAACTGCTCAGGACCACTTAAAAAAACTGCTCAGGAATATTCTGCTTCAATATTTCTGCTAGTGGTAACAGCTACATACGTGTTTCTCATCCAGATTTGCAAAGAGTGAACTGGAGTGCTTCTACAATGTACAGAGGGTTTGGGTATAGAACCCAATATATAGGAGTTTTCATCCTGAACTAGTGGCATATTTAAACTCAGTCTCTTGGCAAAAACAGAGACCACAAACTTGTACTTCTACTCTTTTCCTACTGAAAAAGAAAGCCTGCCCAAGTCATACATTTCTACTTTGCTATGCAACGGTGACATGACATGAAATACAATGCAAGACATCTCAAAGTCTCATGTTAGATACTAATGACTTACATCTCAGTACCATAATGAGAAAAGAACATGATTAAGTAATGAAAAAAGTTTATGCTCCTACTTCTTGACACCTCAGTTACGGTGCAGTTTGATGATACAGCTAACGTGTTGGAACAGGCAGGTAACATCCAACCGGGCAGTATTGCTTCTCCCCTGCTATCGTTACCCTGGGGCTGCGTGGGTACTTTTCCGATCTTATGCTGAGTTAGTTCAGAGAGATAAAAACTGGCAGAGTGCCCCTAGGCAACAGGGTAAGAGCAAGACCACATCCTCAGCCACGATCGTGCCAGAAATGCTGGCGACAACCAGTTCGTGCCAACTACCATTTCTACAGCATCCAATGCCTTCCGCCACAGGGTAGTATTTATTTTTAGTAATTCAAAGGTACTGCCAGAGTTTGCTGCTGATGTTTAGTTTTCAAGCATTGTGGAAGAATCAAAAGAAAAAGGAAAATGATATAAAATGGAAAGGTAAAACAAGTGTGAGGGAAAGTTATCGAGCAAACTATCCAGGCAACAAAAGATAACATCTCCCAGTTCATTTTAGCATGCTGTTATCTCCTTCCCCACATGGGGTACTGATCAATGACACTCAAAAGCTCAGCCCGCAGAAAAAACAACAGAAAAACAACGCACTGCTCAGAGGTATAATCCAACAGTGAAGTGCCCAAATTATAATCCCACACACCATAATTATATCTGATTTCCCCTCTGTAAAACAGTACATTTCCGTTCCTTCCATCAACGTGGTGAGATTCAGTTCATGTTTGCTTTCTCTCTCTGAAGAAGCAGAAACTTCGATTTTAATTTCTTTTATTAACAAAATATACTGTATATAATTTTTTTTTCTTTTAAAAATGGACAAGAACAAGGTAAGGTCACAGGCCAAAGTGCTATTTGGCTACAGCTGCACCAGGTGAAAAGAGCAACACTGCAACAGCTCCTCCCTGACCTGTGCTCAGAGACAACAGCTCCTCCTCATCCCTCAGCACAACTTCTCGTGTCATTATTCCCTAATGGAGTTCTGTCAAAGTGACCTGGTTTAGATATTAAGAATACTTGAGCTAATGCAGGCATCCTGAAATAACTGGTTTGGAGAGCAGCCACATACGCGGTATTTGCTGACACATCTAAGAGGGCTGCAACTTCCAGCCCAGGACAACAAACCCCTATGGGCAGGGCAGGTACAGTAACCTCTTCGTCCTGCCTCGGTCAGAAAAAGGACACACGATCTTAATCCACAACGAAAGGTCATTAGTTCAGGTCAATCAAAGTAAGGATAACATTCAAGACTGTTCTCAGTCTAAAGCATTGCAATTGGAGCACATTTGTAAATGCTATAGAAGGCATACTCTGGGTGTCCACATGGGTATATATTCGTATCTTTTCTATATATATGAAGAGAGCATGCTTCAGCAGAGGATTTGAGGAGATTAAACTAAAGGTATGGTTGTCAGGGGGTGGGGAGGGGGACACAATCAAAAATAAAACGTGCATACACACATATAAGTAGGCATGTAAATATTCAGTGAATGCTTCCTCGTTTATCATAAATCCATTTTCCATTCCCATGATGTTCCTCCCTGTCCTCGTATTCATGTCAAGCTAAATTGAAGTTAACAGAACAGAATCTATTTGACTTCATACTCTATCTGTTGCCTGTAAAATCTAGGAGAAGGCCTTGTTCAGTTAGCTGAAGGCTATGTTGACGTTAGTGTTTTGGTTCAGAGCAATAGTGCAATTTAGAAGCAAATCCTTCTCCTCTCCCCACTACTCCTGCATACTGTGCAACCATTTTTTTCACAGACTTGGTTTTGTATACATGAGGTAGATTCTTTCCAGAGAAATATAGTCTGGAAATGGTGTTACCAATGCAATGGTGTTATCTGTCATGCTTCAACCCTTAAGGGGGCACACAGGTCCAAGCACGTAACAGCTCTGAACAGTTTCAACACACATTGTGACGTGGATATTTGATCCTGAGAAGCTCCACTACATCTAGTCCAAAATAAAAGTGCTGCACAGCAGAATATGTAGAGGTGGGGGTCACAGCACCAACTGCTTCAATCTACTGATTTTCTCCAACTGAGCCAAATCACTACTGTAGACATTCCCCAACTCAGAGACTGAAGCTAGAATAAATGCAAGTCTTGCACATATGTATGTGCTACATGTGAACAGTCACCCTTGATTAAATTGGAAAATGTTCCATGCACAAATTGGACCTAAATGATCATCCGTAAGCAATCAGCAATGTTTATGAATTACTATATCCTCTATTTAGTAACATGTTGCAGAAGTCAGTGGTAAACAGTATTCAAATACTTCTTAATGTAAATAAAATAAATGCATTCTACATTAAAAATGCAACTAATATATAGCAGCATATAACACATGAAAACACCTGAAGTACCAAGTTTTGCTTAAAGTAAGTAATTTTGGGAAGACAGTTATTCAAAAGTAAATTTGATGAGGATGTCAAAATACACCCAAAGGTCTGAAAAATGTTCCCTAAAATCTTCAGTGTACACACACCTTATTAGAAAATACATCCTTTCCAATAGTATGACTTAACACCAGCTCAGAGAATACTCATTATTATTATTATTATTATTCAGAGCATACTCAGAACCAGCAGATAAATTTTAAAAACAGCTTAACACACATACATTCAGAATACCAAAACCATAGTATTCAATGATTTAAGTTTGAATAACATAATTTAAAAATTACACTAGGATACCTTATAAATGCCAGAGTTCATCTTCACTGCAGCTCCATGTTACGCCATTCACGCTAGCCTGGGAGCGAATGCAACCCTGCCACCACATGCTCCTGGAGCTGACTGATTTGATTAGCAGGACAGAGTGATTGGATTAACAGTCGATGAACTGTTGTAAACTGAGCTGCTGCAGCCTTATGGCGTGACTGGCCAGGGTGTCTATACGGTACAGGACGCTCTGGCCATGGTACCGACTGTATTACACATATATATTGTTCTGGATGCCAGAGCTGTTCGACACACGGATCAGATGTGGGCAGATTATTGCCTTTCTGTCAAATTAGTTACAGCAGCTGATACAGCTTTTGTGTTACTTTTATGCCAGCTCTGGGATGAGGGATGATACCCGATCCAGCCCACAGCCTGCCAGTGCAGAGTTCACCCACCCAAATGTCTCCCGGCAATCAGGACCGGCAGGAGGAGTTCATACAGGATCATTGCTGCAGCCACTCCCAGACTCCTGTAGAGGAAGCACTGGGTGCACTGAAGTTGGAACACATTTATGTGTATGAACAGGAGTCGTGTAAAGGGCTAATACACTTCTGGTGGTCCGTCATGCTAGCAGCGCAATACAGAGAACTGTGTATCCCAGTCCTCCTTCCAAAAATTAAATAACCGTGCTAAAACAAATATTAAGATGTCTCTCCAAGTTTTATGTCAATCAAAGACTGTCCAGTCTTTTAGGATTCCTGGGCACAAGTCATGCAAGAGCTAACTTCAAGGCTATCCTCAACATTCAATTAATATACTGGCCTGCAGGTCATAATTAAAGTTTTAATTCACCCTCTGTATAAATTTCTAATCAAGCTGCCTATAAAAAATACAATTGCCTCAGTCAAGCTCGTAATTTATCATCAACTTTATGACTTATATCCTTCCATAGTCTTCGCAAAGACAACAGACAAAATAATTTAATTACTGCATTCTCATCAATGCCAATGGTTCCAGGGAATCACAGCTGTGGCGTGTGCCATGCCTGGCTGCACAGCCACCTCCTGAAAAGGCACTTCAGGAAGTTTTATGCCTCGCACTTACATTCCACAAACTGAATATTGCTGTACCTGCAACTCCTTTATGATCTATTGAAAAATACAGTTTGCAATCAGAAAAAAGATCTTAGTAAGAAGCTTTTTCCATAGAGGACACCAGGAAAATATGTGGGGAGGGAAGGGAGGGCCTGTGACACAGTTACTGCTTTAGAGAATTAACTGGAGAAACAATTTGCCTGAGATTCACTTCCTCAAGAGTCCCCATTGATGACTGATGCTAAAATGTCAGCATCACAGATCTTTCCACATACAATATACACAGAGGTAATCACAACAAGTTGTGGTGCAAGTTACAGCCTAATCAGAATTCATCAATGGCTTTACCCTAATTATAATTATCTAACTACTACAAAAACGGTTAGAAAACCTTACTCTCATCAATGCACTGTTCCTAACTGTTCTAACCTTTTATTACGAAGAGATGAGGGACTTACACATTTTCTATTTTGCACAAAAGAAGAATGAAAATACAGAAAAAGCTGTTAATATCTGTATAAATACTGGATATAACCAAATGCCTGCACCACCGTATTCTTACCAAACATGCACTGTTTTCCTCCTTTGGAAATAAGAACAAGTAGCATCAAACAGGCTTATCTTAAATGGAAATGGCCCTAATCAGAAGAAACTATTAAAAACCACTAGCATTTAATTTAAGGCACATATTTTGGGCAGTTAAAGCTATTATGTAAGTATTATTGTGTTATTAAGAATTTTCTCATCACTAGTTACTAGAAGATTTCAGCATCACCCACACACAGTATTCCAAAAGAAATTCTTCCCATCTTCAATTCATGTGTAAAAGCTATACCCCAGGAAGCAAATCCTGGATTTTTTTTTTTTTTCCCCAGCGCTAACTCTACACTTGTCAAATTCTGTTGCTAGTATCTCACCACTGCTGTCATGGGAAGCGCAGGTCCCAGACTTGATGCAACAAACACCGTCCCGAAGAAAAAATATAGAAAACAGGAACGTCTCTTTATTATTGGCAACTTTGGCAAAATAAAAGACAAAACAAGATGGTCATGTTTTGGGATACGATAAGTTGTGATAATGTAGTAATAAATTAAAGGTACCTCACAGTAAGCTTCAACAGCTTGACTACTGTTTAATTAAAGGATAAGGCCAATAGAAATATTATTACTTTATCCTTCAGTTAGAATAATGCAGAGTAGCAGATGAAGAATTCGTCAACATTAAGCATCAAGGCTACAGACTTTTACTTTTAAAGCAGGAGAAACTGAACCTTCAACAGTGCTCAATTACAAAGACTATAAATACAAGGGACAGATAAAGACTCAAAATATTTTATCTAAAAAGCATAGGTCACTACAGAACCTCACTCCACATACGTTAGAGAACACTATCATGGCTAAGCAAACTCAGAAACAGGAACTGTAGAAAGAAAGAGGAGCAAGAAAATCACAGGACAGTTGAGTAAAATTGGTATGCTTTACTTAATTTATCAAACTCTACTTAATTCCACAGTAACACTTTTATCTACCAACACCACAGAAGGCTTTTCAGCAGCCTACTCCCTGTAGAAGTGATAGTGACATGAGTCTGCTACCATAGACTTGACCAAACCACAGTAAGAAGGGACACAGACCTCATAAGAGCTCTTAGAAGCTTATTGTCTCTTCTTTTCTTGCAGAGGTCCTGAGGTGCTTGTCCCAAATAAAGATAGTAGCAACAGCCTTCTTTGGAGTCACTGCATCTGAGAAAGCACAGTAGGCGCTTAGGGCCTCCTACCAGGCTCCCCTCACCCTTGCACCAGAAGCTTATTTCAGCAAGACATAATTCAAGCTTCTGGATACAAGACCATGACTGCATTTTTGTTTTCAAGTACAGGAAAACACACTAAACAATTCCAGACCATAGTTAAGAACAACACTATTTACTGGCTCTCTCTGTATTCCTTCCCTCAATTCCAACACACCCTAGAAGAACATGCTCTATGAGTCACTCTGTCTGCAATATGGCTTCTCTCAATACCTGATCTAATCCCATCTAGAAAGGCTGGTGATATGGAAATTTCCCCTACTTAATCAACTTCAATGCTGCACAGCTGCCTCTTAGTTCTGACATTCCATTTATCTATGGGATTTATTAGTAAATGAACTATTTTTCCACTTGGAAAAAGGCATTTCTCTGGTTTAGGTCTCAAGTCCCTCCCCGCCTCCCCAGTTTTTAGTTTGAACCTAAATTCTTGTTTCTTATTTAATACCACTGCGGCTTCCATGACTCTACTCTCCCATTTGCTTTTGGAACCAGGCTGTGGGGTACAAATACATCTGTGGGAATGCTGGTAGCTCTATCTGACAAAGACTCTTCCAGATTGCAAGGTTTTTAAGTTTTTCTATTTTAAATAAAAACCAGAAAGTTTTATAATGTTCTTCCAGTGCTTACTTTTTTAACAAAATATACCGATAAGTACATACCAGTAAGTTCATGATCTTTGGCACATAATTAACTTTTGACTAGGCCCGCACACAGCACAGGAGTAGTACAAGTTTTGCAATAAAGTATGTGTTCAAATGACTTTCTTATTTCACAAGGGGTTCCTAAGCCTCATCCTTTCAGCCTTCAAACATGCCAATCAGAAATAAAACTAACCTACATGGTATCACTATTTTTAACATACACATATATATATATACCTCTTGTATAAAAATATATTTCCAATAATTACAATTTTCCCAAAATGCATCTAATGCTTTAGGCATGATACATACTTTTTAACACCAAATCACTACTCATTCAACCTAGCACATTACATTGATATTACAAGTCTTGAATCAAAAGGACTGACACCTCTAAGAATTTCTTCTATTTTCTTTTGAAACTATGCTCTGGCTTTAGCTTCATTATTTACTGGTCTTATGCACCATCAGTCCATAAATGCATACCAAAAGTAACAGATGCTAGATATTAACCCGATTACCTTGACATTGGTTTATAAAACATGTTGTCCTATCTCAAAACCCCTCATGCTTTGGCAATGACAACAAACAGCATGAAAAGCAAAGTGGTTTAGGCTTGGAAAATGGCAGCTTCATTAACAGCAGCTTGTGTTGAGGTAGTTACACTAATTTTTCAATAATTCAGATATTTTTTAAAAAGCTGGGTAGCAGCATCTTCTCTATTGCACGGTTAAAAAGAATTTCTGAAGTTATACATATATAAAAACCTTTCATGTCTTTTCTCAGAGGAATCTTCCATTTACCACCCTGTAGAATGAAGTAAGATAAGGAAAAATATGTGCAGTTTTCCAAATCAGGTATTAAAATAAAAAAAGGAAAAAAGTTATTTGTTACTCAAAACACCACTTCCTGCCCATTATTTTTGTCCAGAAAATATCTCAAAATTGGCTTTAGCATTAAGTAGGTATTGGTCTCTTGATAAAACAGTAAAAACTGCCCTTTAAGGTCACAATGCAGGTATTAAGGAACCTAAACAACTTGTTCTGAAGATTTCACCAATGGTTTTTTTCAAAAAAGAACCATGGCTGAAGTCTTCATTTAGGCAGAAATGGCATGGCACTACCACTTGCTAAAATCCACCCTCAAGAACAAAGGAGCCAAGAGTTAACTTCTACAAGAACAAGTTTCCTTCTCTACTTACGTTCAAGTCTTTCCCTCTTCAGAGATGTCATATAAAATAATCTGTCAACTTTCTATTATTTCTACAAAAATACTGTAAGTAAACTACCTTGTGGTGTTTTGCAGGAGGAAGATGATATTTTTCCATATTTTCCACCAGATATGAGTACTGTATTGGTTTTAGGTGCATCCTCACCCACCTGGTGTACTCACTTCTAACATAACACTTCATATGTTTAAAAGACTAGTTCTTGTGCCATCTCCTTCAGTCTCAGTTGCTTTTTATTCCTTTCCCTCTGTTCGTCCCTGTCTGAATCCGATACTGCTCATTACAGTGCTTTTGCTAATCCCACGTCATGGTTTGCTCTCCAAATAAGGCCCGAAGGATTATTTTCCTTGTCATTTTATACTGTAATGGCATATTAAACTTTTACTTATTTCTCTAGTTTCAACACTGAAGTAATTTGTAAAATACCCTGCAAAATAACATTACTTTTAATTTTTTTAAAAAGTAAAAGTCAGTGTTTTCTTTAATCTATGCAACTGTTTGTTGTACAGTTACTGCTCACAAACAGGCTTTTTATTATATAGTAAGTATTTTAAGTTAACCCCAAACCTTTATTTTTGTCTTAGTTATGTGTACAGTTTCCCTGACAGATCTGAAATTACTTTCATACTGTAGAGAATCTAGAGAAGAAATGAGCATCTCACATCTTTTTATATGAAATAGACAAATTCACTATTGTGCACATGGAGAATCAATACTTAAGCATGTAATACATTGGCATGTATTTTCCTCTTCACTATGTCTTTTTGTATTTAAAGTCAGTTTAAAAATGCACTGTAAGTGTGAACACTTCCTTACCCAAGAGCTGCTTTTAATATATAACATCTTAGCATTAATGCCATTTCTCCACTGAAAAACCTGATATCCCAACTAATGCCACAAGAAGAATGTAAAAATTAACATAAATTTATCTTCACATTGCAACATCAGCAACATTTATATGGATTGCCTGCCCTGGGAAATGGTCATCCCAGGCCAGTGTCAACAGTGGGGAATTACCCTTCGGAATTAGTTACTGCCTCATAAAAACCCTTTCCTGAAGAAGTAATGCAGGGAATGCTCAGGCAAGATCTAGCATGTTGGTCTTCCAAACATCTAGCCTTGGTAATCCCTGCCTACACAAAATGGAAATTATGTATTTAGAAGTTGCCCCATTCCAGGAACATGGCATTATACTTATTTTGTCATGGTACAGTTATAGTAAATTTGAAATACAGAAGCGTATTCCATTTTCTTTCAAATTTGACTGAAAGGACACGTGAGAGTTCTTTTCCCTACAAATTTTCTTTACACCTAGCATTATTACTGCATACCTAGAGTGCATCCAAAGAATTTATGTTTCAATCTCTTTGCCAAGAGTCCATCTGTTTATAGATATAGTCATTTAAAAAAAAAAAAAATCTTTGAACATAGGATCTTCTTTAAGAATAATTTCCCTTTTTCAGGTGCTGGTAATTAATCTAGTAATCTGTTAGCGATGTCCAGTATCACCTGTGAATTCAAAATAGCTAGTGGTTTCAAAACGTAACTTTAAAAATTATGTTTGCCTATTAAAGGTCTTTTGTGACAGCATTTGATAGCATTTTTAATACTTTAGCACAGTAAATTTGTGCTCCTCAGCACAGAATTTAGTCTTATCTCTACGGTAACTCAAAAATGAGCCTAGATCAATTGCTATTGTTACTGCTGCAGTGGCACTACAGAGAACAGAAATGAACCTCTGAAACCAATGCACAAATGTAGATGCAAATGCAAAGCGCTAATGACTCTGTAAAGGGATTTCCTGGAAGCTGTGTCACAACTGCAGTACTTTGTCATGCAGTTCATGAGCCTGCCTCTTCCAGACCTTGTACTTGAGGAACACAAAGATACAGCTTTTATTATTACTAGCCAGTCACTAAGATATATATCACTGATTAATTTAGACTTTGATTTTAAGGCCAGGCTTTTTCATTGATTCCTTGATTCCTTTCCTTGATTAATTTTCATTCATTCCTCCTACAATGTTAAAGTTTTTTTGCTTGGGGTTTTTGTTGTCATTGTTGTTGGGGTCTTTTAAGGCATGTTAGTAATGCACGTAGTACATTTCTGAGGGATTGTAAGATTTATTTAAGTTTTTTCCCCCCTCTACAGATGAGGTCTTAAATAAAAACCTTTCTTGTTCTCATAATTCTGACCTGTGACAACAAACACCTTTGTTTCATACTCTGCTGAATCTGGAACAGCTTGGCTCTGTTGCTGTAAAGAGCACAGCTGACTCCTTCCTTTTCCAGAAAGTAGCAATGGTACAAATTAAACTGGTGAATGGATCTGCCTAAAAATAAATACATTCTAAAATGTTTTGGTTTTCAGCTGCTTCACTGTGTAATCATATGCTTACATGATGAAAGCGGGACAGAGCAGGGGCGAAAAAAAATAGAAGCAAGTGGAGATACAGCAGTGGTGACTTTTTCTGGAATAACTAGAATGTGGAATTACGGGGAAATTACTGCAGTTCAGTATCAGGATAGATTATAGGGGTTTCTCATGAATACAAAGGAAACCTAACTCAGAGTCCTTCAACCTGAAAAAAAAAAAAAAATGAAGTTATCTGAAGGAATGTACTATTTTGGGGGATTAGTTTAAAGATGGAATACTGAGTTTATATGCATGGAAATAATTATAAGTTGTATTTAAGTATTAATGAATTGCATAATCAAGAATTCTTAAAGACTAATTAATTACATTCCATAGAATACTGGAAAGTGTATGAATTAAAATTTTCCCATTTCCTGCTTGCATGCGTTTGTCTTTCACTCCTTGTTTTTGAAATGTCTGAAATTACATGAGGATGAGCCCACAACTTAGAAAAGTCCCTCTCCCTTAAAAGCTTTTCTATCCAAAGTCTTTAATCGTTTGTTTTATGATACGAATCTTTTCACAGTAATCAAGTACAGTGTGGTGTCCAAACAAAGGATTAGGACTTTGTCTCTTCTCCTATGTATTCCTTACACTGACTGCATGTTTAAAGAAGTCTTGCTTTCTAACAACGAAAACAGAGGATAAGTAAAAATGAAACCATCCCAATCCAGAAAACAAAATTTTGCAAGGTACCTATATTAGTACTCTCCATAAATGCAAGAAGGGTTATGTAAAAGTTTTTATTTTTATTCTGCAGGCACCATGTCATTTAAACTTGTCATCTCACATTTAGAAATAATTATTCAAGGGCCAGATTGGAATCTTCCTTCAGAGAGCTCTGTTTAAAAAAATAAAAACAAACACCAACAATGCATGACTGCTTCCAAACTAGAAAAGCATTTAAGTCAAGCAATTCTTTAATCATTTATTTTAACCCAGATATTCAGATGCCAATTTCTGAATGAAATTATTCTTCTTGATGTTTCCAGAACTCTGTGACATTTGACTGAAGGGTGGAGAAAGGGAAGTGAAACAGACTCCTCTTTAACCCTAAAGGATAAAGTTACTTATGAATGTGAAATTCCATTTCAGTTTCCACCACACACCAACAGCAAGTGTCACTTTCAAAAAGAAATCTGGGGAAAAATGGTTTCTTTCTACCAAAGGATTCGGTATGTGTGGGTGTGCATGCACCTTAGAGACACCGTGCTAGCAGTGCCTTAACTCCTAACGAGATGTTTTTTCTCCTACCACTCTATGACAGCATTCCAGACACAATTTCACAAACCAACTACTGCTAGAGCACACATTCATTTTGCCTTTCTTTTTTAGCTTCACATTATTAGTGACAGCCTTTTTGTTAAGTGTAATGCATGCATTAGAAGCGGCCTCACCTTTCTTCCACCATCAGCCTTGATGGAAAGGTTTCAACCTGCCTCCTTACACCCTAGAACACTGCTGCCTAAGTTGTGCCCCTTCACTCTTACACTAAATCCCCACTCCTCCCTGAAACTAAGTAGTAACAATTTAAAAAAATAAAATCAAATTCACCAGCATTTCCTTTTCCCTTACAGGGCTTTTTTCCAAGGCAGCATGCCTTTACAATGAAACGCTTACTACTGTTTTAGGCGTGACCACCACTTTGGATACCATGATGGATAGTCCATTCACATGCTCAGACTGACGTACTAATACTTGGATCTGGCAACCATGAAGAGACTATATTCTGAAGAATGCTGTTAGGTGTACTTATATAAAATGAGAGGGGAAATTGAGAATTCAAAATACTGTCATGAATGAGGGAAGTTGTTCTAACAAAGTGAAATAAGTTCTTCCTTAAAAAAGCAGTACGACAAAAAAAAACCCCAACATTCAAAGCTACAACCAAATTTAGATAAATTCAGTTTGACAAATAAAATTAGGAGAACTAAAGTGGAAATGACTGCCCATAGAAGTCTGTTTTGTAGTACTAGTTGCCATTTTAATAACATTAATTGAAAATACTTTTAACTGTTTAAGATTAGGGGGGGAGGGAGGATTTACTTTGTACTACACAGCAGTAGTACAAATATAAAGTTAAGCTGCTGCTATTGTCTTGGTCAAAGTCTTTGGAGCCAGTTCTGAAAAATGAAAGTGGGAATGTCCAGAGTTATTGAGAAATCCTCCAAGACATTCCTAAACTGAAATTAAGGTTCTGCTGACTGTATTTAAAATTTAAGGTCAACTCATCACAAACATGAAGATGTTGAGCTCTGGGGACCAGATTTTTTCCAACTTGAAAAACCCCAAAACACAGTTAATGAACTTTTTGAAGTCCCCAAACACTGCATGGTATGAACCTAAATACCATGTACGTCGCGTGTGTGGTTGTCTCTCCATCTTTTTTGAGATTAGATGATTTCAATTGACAAGAACTATTAGAATTTTGTAATTATTTCCAAAGAAGGAAAAACTAAAGAGACTGACTCTTCAGTCTGGGCAAGAGATGAATGAGGTTAAGACTATATTATATGATGAATAAGAAAATGAATAGGAAATATTTCTTACGCTTCCCAGAACAACAATAATCAGCAGGGGATACCTAGTGGGGAAAAAAATATTATGTTTAATTTAAAAATAAAACTGAGTTGCAGAACACACTGCCACATCACATAGCTGAGGGGCTAGACAAACTTATGAACAACAGATCCATTACAGATTACTAAATACTGAGCACAAATTGTAGCTCAGGAAGCTCTTAAATTACTGTTTCCCACTAAGGAGAAGGATATGCCAAAGGAAGGCTCGCACAGTGTTGTCTTATTTTTTACCCATTCACTACTGTCATTTCAAGACAGGACACTAACTGTGGGGATCTTCAGGCTAGTCTAGTAGAGCATCTCCTACACTCAAAGCCACTCAGTGTTTTTAAGTAGAAAGATAAGGATTACTACTTTATTGACAACAGGGTAAAGAGGCTTTATGGAAAAGCCAAGGCGACTAGCAGATCAAGTGCTTGAACTGGAGCAGGAGCCCTTGTGTTCTGTTTCATTCATACCAGTCACACATGAAAGTCAGGGTTACAGAGGTAGTTTGGAAAGTATACGCAACGTAGAGATAACTACTTATTAAATTTAAATGTTGTCAGGATCTCTTCAAATTAAGTATTTTCTTACCAGTAAGGCAGTTTTCATTAAATCAACGTTTCCACAGGGAATTTCAATTCTCCTGCAAGCTTTCCTTTCTCCAAGCAACAAACTCATAAGGCACTTTTTCATTCTTTGCCTGATCTGAGTTGGAACATCTCAACATGTTATTTAAAGCAACTCAATGTGCTCTGCTTTAATGTAATTCAAAACTAATTTAACTTCTTTTTCCTACAAAAGTTGAGACATGACAGCTTCTTCTCCAAGCTCCTAAAGCCCTCACTTTTTTCAGAAGATCACAATCTCTTCCTTAGAAGACGATTTTTTTGCCTCCTACCTACCTGTGCAGGAAGCACAGCACACAAAACTCTGGGTGAAAGTTTTTCATTTTGAAAGCCATAACTTGACCAAAGATTCTGATTCATTTGGGTAAATAAAATATTGAGATACCTAAATGAGAACACCCTAAGATGATATGGCACAGTAGCAAAATGCAGGTTGAAATAACCTAAGTCAGCTCAACTTCAACATTCCCAATAAAAAAAACCAAGATGTGAATTTCTAGCGTCAAAAAGTTAATTTCAATTGACTTCCATGAAGAAAAAGACCCACTGTCCTTTGCTGTTCCCCCCAAACCCAAACAAATCCTGTTCATCAGAACTTCCCTGTGTTGGAAATTCTGTTTTGGCTAGCTGTTCACAGGAATGTTTTAGCTAGCTCTTCGCCTTTCAGTGAGGACCTTGATGTTTGAAGGTCACTCAGTTTCCAAGAAAGCAAAGCAGAGGACACCCGAAATACTTCTAGAGCAGAAAGCCACCACACAGGTAAGATCTGGATTACCCTTTGACCATTTTATCCAAAATATCCTATTCAATATCAACCCCAGACACCAAAGTGAGATGTTCCATACATACACTGCCTGCTACAGTCTCTAGAATTAACACCCTCAGTGGAATTCAACCATACCCTACAGCAAAGTGATACTCGGGCATTCATACAGCTAGGATACTGATGCCAGAGACATGTGGTAATGCAAAAGCTTCACCTGCTAAATTAAAACAAACCAAACCACACAGAACCCCCACATTTCCATAAGACTACATTAAAAATACCAGCATAACTGAAACAGTGGTGGCTAACACAATGACACGAGGTATTTTATTTTTGGTATGTACGGGTGCCAGCTTAAGCAGTCCCTGATCTTTGGACATGTGTTAACCCTCCTGCCAACATCAGCACAGTGGTTTTTAGCTACTGAATGAACTAGCCTGGGAAACACATCCAGCTTTAAAACGTCCCTATAAAGCGAAAAATGTTTTCAACTTAAATTGTTTTCCAGTATCACATGCCATTATTGCTCAAAAGCTTTGCCATGCAGAGGGGCAGGAAGGAGCAAGCAGGCACAGGAAGTGAACTTTTCTGCTTTTTGTGGCACCGGTGCTAATTTATGCCAACATAATATTAATTTTAGCCGCAGTATGCTGGAACAGAATGAAGGTCTACAGATGCTTACGGGTAAGGTGTCATGCTGCAGGTAGATTACAAACTATCACAGAAACACGCAGTTATAATTTCGCTATTACTCTTCCCCATCCCTTATATCACTTACAGAGATTTTGCAGCTCCTGAAGAATCTGTTTAACTATTTTAATCAATGGAAAGCTAGTATTCTAGGGAATAACTGTGTTATTTTTCCTTTCACTCTTTTTTTTTTTTTGTTTTCTATCAGCAACAGGCATCAGAAAGGCTTTTTGAATTACTTTGAAACCAAGAACTTTGTCAGTAGCTAGATGATGAAACCAAAACAGAACAAGGTCTTCTTCAAAAAGGATAGCTGGGTCCAGCTCAAAGCCCTTGTTGTTGGGTTTGATGGCCTTTGCAGGCATAATTTC